>NW_014577274.1:110495-126554 GCF_000485595.1 Priapulus caudatus | reverse complement strand
AAATGTATATATATAGGAGTATATATATATATATGTATATATACGAGTATATATATATATATGTATATATACGAGTATATATATATATATGTATATATAGGAGTATATATATATATATATATATATATATGTGTGTGTGTGTGTGTGTGTGTGTATATATTGTGTCGTTGGTTTTCGCCCTGGCAGCTTCTGGAAGTTGCTGCAGGCTCGCTACTCACAGCTGTCGCACGTCTGCGTGCCCCTCATCCTGCACTGCATCACACTGCCGTCAGGCGCCGACGTCTTCTGGAAGCTCGTCGAGGACGACTTCACCGCCGACGACTGGAAGGCGCGCTTTGCCTCAGGTAGAGGGCAGCACGGGCAGCGGCCGGGGGGGGGGGGGGGGTCTAGGTCGTGGGGTCGCGCGAAAGTGTGGTGGTGGTAGCAACAATCGGCAGTGCAAACGCAAAAGTCGCGCGAGCAGCTGGTCGATAGCAACTATTTGGGAGATTAGAACATGTTCTATTTTCGCCAACTAGTTGCTATCGACCAGTTGCGTGCGCGACTTTTGCGTTTATACTACCGATTGTCGGTTGTATAGTTGCGAAATTGGTCTAATTCGCCAATTTGACAACATAAAGTCGGTAGTGTAAACCCAGCTTAAGTCGATCATAGATTAGTAGATAGTTGATAGTAAAACCGGTTCGTAGTCGAGCGAGAGGGAAGGAATTGACCATCATCTTTGCTCCTTTTCGTGTGCGCAGTTGAGAAGGTGACGGTGCTGGCGCGATTCATGGACGCGCAGCCCGTGAGAGACAATCAGATCCTACAGTCGGCTCTCGCACACGCCGTCTGCTACCTGATAGGCACCATGGAGGACTGCAATGCTGCCGTCGCGCAGAACGCCATACACAGCCTGGCAACGATCAAGGAGTCTTCCGTACTGGTGAGCTCCGTCGACTGCGGATTTGTTGCCGAGGAGCGTGGGGGAATGTCGTCGTCGTTGTTGTTTTTACCCCTCCTTCAGAGTCGGTGGTTTGCTCTTGTTTTGCATCGATTTGTAGAACGGCAGATGGTATGCGAAGACGTTTAATATAATATAATGTAATTATATATATATATCTGAGTTTGTGCATGCCTGCGTGGCATGTGTGCGTGTTAGTGGTAGGCTAAATAAATGCATGTTTTATTTCATGGTCATTAATTTCGCACGCGTTTTAGCTGCTTGAGAATATCTGTCCTCTGGCCGAAATCAAGCTGGCAAAGACGGGCGAGCCGCGGGTGGAGGAGGCGTGGGAGGATGACGAGGAGGAGGAGAAGAAGGAGGACGACACGCAGAAAGGGATTGACCTGGTCCAACACCTTAATGAGCAGGTAGGCGACCCAGGTAGATTACGGTACATACGAGTAACACAGTAAGTAAATTGAGATACTTGGGAACCAAAGCAGCACAGTTGCCGAGAACCTATGCTTTACAATTGGAGTTTAAAGGTGCTTAACGTAAAAATTTACGTATGTGGAAGTAATAGGTACAAAATTGACCTTCGCAGTGCATATCATCAGGAGTATGTTTAAAAAAAATTTTAATGATGCTTCATGATTTTAAATAATTGTTTGTCTTGTACTCCTGATGTATTAGAGTGTTATATATTAGGAATGTGAATGTAGGCTTTTTTTGAAAAAAATCTACGTCAGATTTTTAATCATTGGAGAGCTAAAATATGTTGTAAAAAGAGCTAAATGTGAATTAGCAAGTGTGAAATGTGGAATATATTAAAGATCATCAGTGGTTGCTCTTTTTGTGTGCTCCATACATGCAAGCTTCAGTTATTTACATACACTTCTTTGAGCAACGTGTGGCACTTTTGTTTATTTATTTTGCAATGTGATCTTATTTATATATTCTGATGTCTATAATCTGCCAGTTTTACTGGTTTGTTTGGCCACACTTGTAACTGTGACGTTTCTCTAAATTTGCTAGTTATGTGGTGAAACTATAAGAGTGTTGTCTATGTCTGTGCAGCTTATTAAAATTAAGGTATAGTAACTATAGCTAATAACCATGCTAGCAATTGTCCCCAAAACATTTGTTATTATTGAAAAGCGTGATTAGATTTGTGTCATGTTTCACATCTATACACGTGTATATGTATATATGTGTGTGTGCGTGCGTGCGTGCGTGCGTGCGTGCGTGCGTGCGTGCGTGCGTGCGTGCGTGCGTGCGTGCACTGCGTGTGTGCATGCGTACGTGTGTGTGTGTACGTGTATACATATATAGGAAAGAGAGAGGTGGGGTAAGTGAGAGGAGAGAGAGAGAGAGAAAGAGATTCCTCTTCAATTAATAATACCCATCTATACACACATGCACGGATATAGTGTCTATGAACACAATGTGAGAAACACTGCACTAATTGAAAGAAATTGTAACTGTACGTGCTTATTTAATCGGTGTTTGATGTGAAATTAATTTGAAGTGAAACTTTCTTGTATGTTTGACGTGGCACTAAAAATGACAACTGTTTTTTTACAGGGGTGTAGCTGCTTTCCACTAAATGTTCTTTGTCCACAAAAGGTTAAAACAATATATATAGTGAAAAAAGTGCAACTCCGCAGGCCTAGAGAAGATTTATGATTGCAATTGAATTCTGCTAACAAGCTAAAACCCTGCTATGTAATGTCCTGGTCTCATTGCTCTTGGATAAATCAATATTAGGCATGTATTAGGCATTTAGTCAAGATCTAGCGAAAGTGTCTCCCTAATTTGTTTTTCGAAATTCGTGACAGTTTGATGTGCGACGTTGTTGTTAACGTTGTTTTGTCAATCATTATAATTTCAAGTGAAAACCTATTGGAGTTGAAATGTAAATATGTGTGGCCCCTCTTTACTCAGTCTAGATAATGAAATTACAAGGTTAATGGGTAACATATTATTAATATATGTGTTTGATTATTCACGAAAATCAATGTTGTCATGCTAACACATGTAACAGTAGGCATATTTGTGGGAATATTCATTGCAGACAATTGACTAAATATATAGGTTCAAGGATAAAATCATACAATGAGACCTCGACTTTATTGCAGCATTTAAAAAATGCATGACACTATTTTACCCCAAAAAATGTAAAATATCATTAGATGATTATTAACACATTGAAATTATTCCTATTTCAAGCTAAATTACAGTCTGGATAATATAATGATTATTTTGTACTATCTATATATATGCTGCCACCTACCATTACTGACAAACCTTCCATGGCTTTTTAAGTTAACAGGTAGCTGCTTTTGCATCTGGTATAGTGTCATTATTCTTTGTGTTCAGATCTTGTTTGATGCGGTATATTAAAATGTTTTTATAGGAACATAATTATTAAGTATATGCATAATGTAATGGCAATTAATACACAGGTATACTTCAGTTAACACGTGAATGAAAGATGGCCATGTATGCAAGTTATCAAGAGTAGATAATATAACATCTTGTTATATTATCTACTCTTGAAGTTATCATATGACAAGTGGTGAAGGTGGTAGTAGGCCTAGTAGCTAATGCCGATGTCTTCATACATGTCAGTTTTATGTCTAACATTTTAACTTGTATTCTACTATATTATTGACTTAGAAGATATTGCTAGCTGTACCCATCTTGTTCTTTATTTAGTTAATATCTAATTTTGCATACATGACACTAATTTGCTTTTTGTGCAAATGTTAACACAATGACATATTAATTACCATAATGTTAATTTTCCTTTTGTCGTGGCATTGCTCTGCTTTCTAGTAATTGCATGTTGTTGAATCGACTGACATCGTAAAATGACATTGTAAAATCTGTTTGTACACAGACGTAGATCACAGCTATTTCTAAAGATATCCGTTTTGTTAGTACTCGCATATCTTCTAAAGTTCGTTCTAAAGTTTGTGGCTAATCGATCAGTGTTTTACATTTGTGTGGTCGCTAAAAATTCGTTTGCTCGCAACTTAATTTTCAATAATTCTTCTGTCTTAAGTGTGTTCACATTCTTTACGTCATGTTGTGTTATTCTCTACATGAGGGTTAGATCTCTCCTCATACGTACGTATACACTCTCTAGTTTTTGATGTTGTGCTGTCTCATCATCCAAGTGGAGGTAACTTTAAGAATGTCTGCACTCTCTCTAGTCTGTAATATCATGTTTCTCTTCTCTTACGAGTGGAGAAGATCGAGATAACTTCGCTGCTCTCCAAGTTTTATAGCGTGCGTGACTCGTCGCAGGTGAAGGTCGAGCCGGAGCAGCAGGAGAACATAGAGATGAACCCGATGGGGCCTAAGATCATGATGGCGATGGAGGTGGAGGAGGAGGAGGAGCTGGGTCTGCTGGCGGCCATGCCGCAGGAGCACGTCGTGTCGGCGGTCGCGCGCGCCGTCACACTCACAGAGACCGACGTCGGCCTCGCGCAGGCGAAGGTTGGTCAAGGTCAAGGTCAAGGTCACTCAGCTTTGTGGGTCGTCCCGTCGGTTTTTTATGCTCTTCCTAGAGCGTTGGGAGTCGGTGGGGCGTTGGTTTTACATCGGTTAATTTTGCGATTTTTTTTTCGTGACACCATAAAAAAATCGATGTATGTTTGGAGCAGGTGTGTGAGGTAGTTCAGATAGATAGGTATATCGGGGTGTAGATATGTTCATGCAAAGTTCTTTCTGACAAAGACATGATCCACACAAAATCTATGATTCCTGTAATTACCGAACTAAAAGTACGGACTGTTCGATGTCGAAAAGTTCCCACATGAGCCCCCGCACTATAGCAGAGGGTGTATCTTTGTGCAGGTCGCCACGGCAACACTGGTGGACGAGAACGAGCGTACGATCAAGGAGGAGGATGACTCCAGCTTCTGGTTGACGACTCAGGGAAAGTTCAAGTTTTTCATTGAGGAGCTTCCAGTGCAGCTGCAGCTAATCTACTCAATCCTGAAGGTGGGTCAACACTGGAGCAGTCAGTGCTACGCGCGTACGACAGTCATATCTCCATAAACAAGAGGTTGCATTGTAAATTTTTTAGGGCATGGCAAGTATTACAGTTTTATATTCTGTTTACCAGAATATTTCAGGGGCACCACATCAAGTGGGATGCAAGTTATTCACTCCTTAATTTGTTTCGGGGATATTGTTATAATGAATTTGATTGATTAATGCTCTGTACTAACGATCAAGGGCCTCGTTCATTAATCATAATAAAAAAACGTAATTATTATGACTAAAGTTAGGTCTATGGTTATGGTTATGCATGACACTTTGCTTCAAAAGTCGTGACGTCTCACACGTGGAGTAAGTAGCAGATCGACAACGATACATGTTAGGATTGTATCTCAACTACTTGATGACGTTGCGCGTAATGACTTCCCCCCTTCTTCAGGACCTCGGTGAGCAGAGGGATCCGGATGTCATCTATAACCTGCTGAAGTGTTTGAAGCTGCTCTTCCTGCATGCGGAGTCTCTGAACAAGGCTGCGCGCGACCACCGCGGCTTCCTCGTCTGGTCACAGGAGAACCTTCTCATCCCCAAGTACGTACATACTTACATGTTTTTCTGCGTTTTAAAAGTTAAGTACATGTCTTTGTATTATATTATACATTTCTATACTATTCTTTGTTATGTTTCTTGTACGGTAAGAACAGTTCTTGTTGTTCTTTACTACTACTACTACTACTACTCAGCGGACGCATCCGAGATTTCACAATGCCATGCCATGAATATTTGTCCATCATCAGTGTCTGCATGTCCGCTATGTCTGTTGTTCTCAATTCTTTTTGTTTATTCCTCGTCATGTGATGATGATATTAGTGACGGGTAGCAGTAAGGGATATAAACGTGTGTGTGTATATTATATATATGTATGTGTTTATCTAATATATATTTGAGTTCGTATGTATGTATCTATGTATCTATGTATCTATGTATCTATGTATCTATGTATCTATGTATCTATGTATCTATGTATCTTCCCTATAGGCGGCCAAACCGCCCAAGCGATCTGGATGCAATTTTCACAGGGCCATCTCTTATACCCGGGGATTGATCTATCGTGGTATATGAAAGTTGTATTTTAGTTCTCAACACGGAGATTTATTAAAGGCAACGTCATTGTTTTTATATTTCGTAGTACATATTTAAATGGGTGACGGCTGTGCGCAAGGTTCACTTCAACGTCTTCGTCTCGTGCTTGTTGCCGGATCCGCCGGAATATGCGCGTGTGGGAGGACACTGGTGAGTGTACTACATTTATTAAGTCTTCTACAGCAGCTAAATCATTCAGGGGAATCCAGAGGAAGCTGTGAGCTCAACGTAATTGTTGACCCGTGGCTGTTTTTTTGTTCGAAAACTACCCGTTTGGAATTAAACTCTATATTCAGTCAATCCTGTAGATAAAGAAGATTTGGGGGAAATGCCAAGAGTATCCATTATAGACAGGTGTCCATTCCTTAAAGATCGCTGCTAGCACAGGGTTAACTGTAGTTGTTAAAAGTTCTCGTTTTGCATATATGTTAATAATCAAGCACCTTTATTTGCCATTCAGGGACACACTGGCTACTGCAACTACTAGAATCAAAGATGGCCTCAATAGGCTTTTTTGCCTCATCCCCTATGACATCATCAGTTTTGAGGTGTGGGATTACATCATGCCGTACTGGCTGGAAGGCTTACAGACTATTATTCCAGAAGACGAACTGCCTGAGCTGAAAGTGCTCCTGTGGTGAGTAAAATTTATATCTGTATCTCGTCTTGCTGGAATTTTACTTTTGAGCGAGATGATAGAATGATTATCAAGTATCATTTTTAGCTCGCCTTGACATCGTCAAGATGAGCTATTGTCATGGGGTGTCGTCCGTTCGTCCGTCAACATTTGGCTACGGTCAACGATAACTCAAGAACCGTTTGACCCACATGTTTCAAATTGCATATAGTTGTTACTCCTATGGGAAAGGTTTGAACGTCCTATTTTGGAGCACGGCAGTCGACCTACTTTCGAGCCACGACCACTTTTTGGCAAAAATGGAAATGGCCATCTAAATTCATTCGATTTTGTTAAATTTTGCTATGTGAATGCGTAAGGCTAGCCCCAAAACAGTTGTTACTCCTATGGGAGAGATAACAATTAACGTCCTATTACGTTTATTTCGTCTAACTGCATGGTCAACAACTCGATCCACAATCATACCTATATACGTGTAATATTGTGTTTTAGATTCTTCGTTACAGTAATTTGACTGGAATATTTTATTGTTTTTATTTGCGCGATATTCGAAAACCAAAATGGCCATCATTTAGGCGTAGCACCATCTTTCTTCAAGATTTCAGACTTTCAGATCTGAAACATTAATTTTTGCATCAAAACTTATGCATATATCATTATCAAGAGTATATAATGGGAGATATGCTATATAATGGGAGATATGCTATATAATGGGAGTTCTCCCATATATACTCTTGCTTTATATATCCCCCCCTCCCTCTTCTATCACACCCAAGGTGAGCTACAGTGTCATTGACATTTTCATTATCATTGAATACCAAACATTTTTCAGTCGTGTAATTTATTATATAGAGAAAATGATTTAGAAGAGCGGGGGGTTAGTATCGAAATAAAGAAGTGAATTACATTTGAGGAAAAAGGATGTTGGGTGGTGGTGAGGCGATGCAAGGAAAGAAAATGAAGGTCATTCATTGTGTTATTTTTGCAGCAAAACCTTTGACTTGGAACTATGTCCTCTGCCATTCTCAGTGGAAAAGATGTACAACTTTGTGTCTGTGCGTTTCAAGAACTGCCCCTCCCCCGTACAGGAGCAAGCACTGGAGTGGTTGCAGGTATTGGTGGGGGCGGACATCCGGGAACTTTTGACTATTTGACCGGATGTAGATTCGAGCCGATGAAAACAAACCGTAGTAACGCACCGCTCAATGCATCCTGGCTGGTGGAATTCCCAATAAATAGATAGCCATGCCAATATGAATTCAGCATTTCACCATATTTTTTCTCACGATTTTTGACTGTAGACGTTTCAGCACATTTTCTGCTTATAATATGCTATATATGCTCCATATATGCTGCTACATATTCTGCATATATGCTGCTACATATTCTGCATATATGCTGCTACATTTTCTGCATATATGCTGCTATATATGCTGCTATATATGCTGCTATATAATATGCCGTAATGGTAATCGTGTCGATGCGAAACCACCTGCGGGCAGCGAGCGCGTTTCTCTCTCTCGCCGCAGTGCCTCGTCTACTGCCTGGAGCAGCAGTTCGACTCGGTGATAGCCGACCGGCCGTGGATCATCCTGCGGCTGTACCAGCTCTTCCGCCGAGTCAAGACCATGCCCGTGCTCTCCTGGGAGTTCTTCTACAACCGCTTCGACGCGCTGTGTCTCGAGGCGCAGGTCGACCTGGAGTCGAGCGGCGAGATCGCCTACCCGACAGGTAGGAGCGGTTGTACGGCGGCGGCGGTCGTCGATGTGCAGAGCGCGTAAATACGTCAAGGTGGCTCCTCGGCGGGGCGTCTGCCGGCGCCGCGTCTCGCGCTTCGCCGTCGGCGAGCGCGGCGGGGGCGAGATGACGCGAGGGATCGACGGACGCCGCAAATCTTTGCTTGCTGGCGTGACGACGGCATCTTGCACATACATAAGCAACCCTTTATATAGTGTCTTCTTGCACTTGGTTGAGTCGTTAATTTTCACGACGATTTTCGTTGTGTGTTGCCCTTTTTATAGTCTGCAGTGTAGCGTTGTAGATGGCGTCGATAAAACACGCAAGAATACAATGGCATCATGCGTGCGTAAGCATTCCATTTGTCATTTTACTCTTCTGTGTTTTTATATTATCATGCATAGATGCACAGTTATATTATAGTAGTTATAGCTTGCACAGAAATCCACATGTAGTATTTCTAATGTGTTTAGGTGTTTACTTATTATACCTTATACGTAGATGTGTTGATTGGTTGAGCCAGGGTGGGGTAGAAAAGGGTGAGAGGAAATTTATATGTCAAAAATGGAGATCAGTTGGATTTTCTAAGACGACTCCATGCTCCATATATTATTCAACTATTTTAAATACCTTCTTTTTTCTGCCACAAATTAAAAGTAACATTCTACCCCCATACATGCAGAAAACAACTACAGTAATATATGTTTATATATAAACATGAATTTTTACTCACAGTGTTGTCTAATTAATCTGTCATTTGCTTAGATGTTTTGCTATATCACATGTTTTAATTCTTTCAATTTTTTTCTTAGATAACTGCAAGGTGCAGTCAGATTTTCACCTCACTAGAAATGTTGAATTACGTTATTTTAGCTCAATTTAGTTTAACATTTGTACTAACGTAAACACCTAAATTTCACATAGCCTGGCTAATTCTAGAGACGCACCTTCTGGTAGACATGTACCGTATCTGTAGACTTTTCTTTTGCCTTGAAAGCAGTTGAATGGTTGTTTTATTAATTTGTTTTTTTGCCATAACCACTTTTTTGGTCGCCCATTTTTTTCTCTCACAGATTTTGTAAACAGGCCATTCAAGGTAGCTGAGGTCTCATGTGATGATGAGTCAAATGAGCAGGGTGAGGTTTGCCTGCGGTATTGCATGGCTGCCATCTTGTCCTTTAGTCCTCAACATCATTCTCGATTTTACAAGATATATGTCTATGTATGTATAAATGTATATATATAGGAGTATATATATATATATCTATATATGCGAAATGTTGTAATGTATGTCTTTGCTATTTTGAGTTCTTTCGTCTCTTACATCGCTGTACTTCAATTTATGTGTACACTTTATGTGTCATACCTTTTGAAATGATGCAACGTCTTGGCTGAATATCTACATCCTTGTTGGTCATTTTTATATATGGGCTTGTTTATATATACGTAATTACCTACTAACGTTTTCTTGGATGGTTTTTCATCATTACAGATGTCATGATTTTTGCGGTTTGGTATTATATATATATAATCTATTTGTTGACAGTTCTGCACGGTGTGGCTTGGTGTTTTCTGTACTTAAAAATGGATAAAATATGAAAGGAGATATGTAGTTGTAACACAAGTAAATTATTTAAAACTGAAATGTTAATTGACAAGAATATACTTTATCGTAATAATTCCTGAACTGTTAAACGACTGTAGGCCTACTGTAAAGGTTCTGACTTTTCATATGATTTCTCTCACGAAATAGCTTTTAACTTGTATAATATGTTAGGAATAATTGGAGAAAGTTGCATATTACTCTGCGTATATCATGAAAAATTATAATGAAAATAGCATTACCAGTGAAACATTGCCACTACTATCGAAACGTGCGATGTGACATGTTATCATAATTTCTTTATTCTTGAACGATTTTCTGCAGATCTGAAGAGCAGCGCGCCGGACAATGAAACCTTCATGAAGAAGCTGAATCGCGCAAGATTCGCCGTGGCACGGACATCGAACATCCGCTCCATGGCAGTGAGCCTCGCTGCTAAATATCCCTACCAGAGGGCGTTCTCCGCTCCCGGAAGCCTGCTCAACCGGGCGCAGTCTCGAGGTTTGCTACTCGTTCCCATAGTTTAGTCGGTTCGGGGAAAATTGAGCTAATTCCACGGTGCAACCAGTTGCGTGCAGTACGTAGTTAATTGCGTTGTACAAGTAGCTACCGTGTAAGAATTTGATGATGTGAATATTATTTATAGGATGTCCGGTTCGCCTAGTGTTCCCTGTCAGATGTTCCCTCAGACTAGCGTGCATATACTATATCCTGAGCAAGCTTATAGTGCATGGAAGCAAACGTGCTGTAATTGACTGCAACGATAATCCTTACATGTTGCTTGTATATAGATATTAATGTAAAAGTGTTGCGTTATGTACTGCATTTTTGCAACTAACATCATATTAATAATTGATGAGAAACGTGTAAGCATATATGCTTTATCATAGAGGAGCTAACTTGTCTAATTCTTGTATTTTGTGGCGACTGTGTGTTCAATCCATCATTTGTGTTGTGCAGCCTTTGTCATTTGTACAGGGGGATGTCTCTCCAGTTATTATTTATCGAGGTAGAATTATAAAACATTCAAATCTTTTCGTTACTGAAACTGTAACAATATTTTATTCCTGGCACTGATCTTGGACAAAAACCTTACACGAGACTTAATGTATCTCTTTCTGAGCAAAGATGAATTTATTGTGATTTTAGCTTCATCCTTGATATTTATTTTGTGATTCTTCTTCTAGAGCTTCATTCAATAGCTAGTAGGTAAATTAAGAAGATCAGATAGAACAACGAATTTATATATACATTTCATAGGACATCTAAAGCATATTAAGGGCATTCAGCCAAATAGCGAATAGCAGGTTTTCGAGACAATGTTGCAAGCTTCCAATATAGTAAGCATCCAACTAATAAAGATCAGAACGGTCTCATATGACGAACGTATGATGCTGTTGCAACAAACCACGACGAGAGCAAAACGTATTTGGTGTATTTCACGAAACCTGTCAGAAAATATACGATGATGAAACGTGAATAGAACACACACGCGCGTCTGCGGTGTGTCGCAGACGCGCGTTTCGCTCGGTGCGCATATGTTGAAAACGGTGTGAAACTGTGTGCTTTGCAGCGTCTGGAGAGACACATCCCCCTAACAGGTGTAATTACAGTGAACAGCCATTGCCCGTAAAGCTGCCGCCAGTGCGCCGCCCAAAGTCTGTCACTAGCGAGCAACCCCAGCTTCCGCAGGAGCTTTTCTCCCATGTCCTGAACAGTTTGCTGTTGTTTGGTATGTGTTCTCCCGGATCTATTTCAGACTACATACACCGGCACTATTCTGCGTACTCTTCACGTGCACACACTGGAAGCGGAACATAGAGTAGATCGCTTTCAGGATTGTGGCCCATCCAAAGTCTGCGCATGCTTTGGATGGACTCAAGACAGCATGCTGGGCTAGCGCTGCCTCACAGGCCATATCGAATTTCGTTCAGGGTTGCCAGATGCCAGTTGAGAAGCGAAGATAGATGAGAAATGAAGTGGCTTTAGTGTGTTGTTAATCGTTAAGTCGGTGCTTGTTTCTATGGCTAAAACCTCGTAGGTGAGATAGACAGATCTAGAGTAGCAAGAATGAAGGGGCTAACTCATCAATATAGCTGAGGGTTTCTAAGTAGTACGTCAGGGCTATAGCCTGCGGGGGCAAGGAGGGTAGCTGCCCCTCCTAGATTTTGGAGCAAATTTAAAAAAAATTAATTGTTCTACTAAAAGAGAATTGTCATAGTCAGAATAAAGGCAGATTGAAGAATGATGTACTCAAAAGTGTCTCAAATACCATCTCCGTGCGTTAGCTGTGAACGACTTGGGTTATCTCATGTATGAGATAGCGTAGAGAGTTATGACTTGGAGTGGTCGGCATGCCAGCGGTGACCGTAACAGGGTAGAGTTGTAGGAAGGATAGACAGTGGCGTTTTACAAGGGTTAAGAGGTCAACTATAATTACCAGGGTAGACCTGAAGAAAGGTTAGAAGTACATGGAATGTCAGCTCCGATTATCAGGGTAGTGTAGGATGGAGGATAGAGAGTTACAGTTTAGTATGGTCGACACTCTAACTGTGATCCTTAGAATTATATAAGGGAGGGGTAACGATTGGATATAGAGAATAGCATCAGGTTTCTCTAGAGTACAGTAAGAGTTATATATCGATGGCCTGGCAACTTCTGTGGACATTGGGATGTAATCCATCACTGTTGTCATTTTCACATAGTTTCCCCTTATGTCATCAAACTAATGGCAACATCGTATTCTAATAACTAACATCATTACGTTCTATGGTGTGACGTATTATCAATTCGGTGATCCCTATGTAACGATGTCCCGAGAGGCTTATCAAGGATCTTGATTGGCCTGGGCATGCTCAGATATCGCATAGATTCAGTTTCTCAATACTGCACACAATGAACAGGTGTGATACTATTTGTTACACGGCTTCATTGATCTTTAAAGTTATTATCCCCCCCCCCTTTTCAGCCCACTTTCCCGCATCACCACGTTCGTATTAATTGCTAGGATTTGCTTCAGGACTACATGCAGCTCATGTCATAAACCTATATGTACTCGTATACTTGTGTTATACGAGCATACGTATGTTCATGCTCTCATGTCGTAATCATCATCTGATGAGAACCTGGATTCAGCATATTATAGCAGCAGGTCATTCGTGAGTGGTGATTGCAGGCATGAATTTTCGGATCATGGCAGTGCGTCTAGGTGATTGTCTCATCTCTTGTCTCGTTTACCTTCTAAAATTCAATTGGTAAAATTATGATAAAAGCAGAGGTCCTCTCGATATATACGATCATGAGTTGAACGAATTATACTCGACGTAAGTTTGTGTCAGAAGTCGAAACGCCGATCGATGAACCGTGTAACAAATGTATCCCGAATGATGCATGCTCGCTATTAGGAAACTGCTTTTGAATGACGATATATGGAAACCCGTTATCACATAGGTACACGCCACGAGCGCAGATGCCTTGGATGCTACATTGGCCTGATCTCTCTCGGCTTGGAGATTGGCATGAAATGTAGCATGCCAACCGGTAGATGACTTGCTTTGAGCACCGTAGCACAGAGTGTTTTTTGTTGTCAGACAGAATTACTTGATGCACGTTACAGAGCACACCAGATCGTATTCCCGGCAGGTGTCAGCACCTCTGCCCAGGCGTAAATCATCTCGTTTCGGCAGCTCTTTCATCAGCCAAATGACAGGTATTACTCTCGAGCCACTGACTGGAAAGTAAACGCGCCCCGAACGAAATGCACAGCGGCGCCACCGCCGTCATCGCCTCTCGTTAAATTCTCACTCATTTCTCGTTTCTTTACATGTTTTCTCGTGAAGGGGGTGGGGGAAGATTGCCGTGTTGTCCGAAGCGTAGGAAAATGTCCGGGCGTCGGATAAATTCGTGCCAATTCAAAATTTGCGATGTAGATGGAAAAGGGGAGAAATTCTGCTCGGTTCTGCTTTTTGGTTAAGCTACGTCATAATCCAGTGCTTCGAAATGGGCTGCTCTGTTTAAGTTCCTGTAGTGAAGCTCAAGAGCAATGTCATCCTCTACCATGCCATCGAGGTATAAGTAGAGTGCACACAGCCTACTTACACCTCCATGCCACGGTATACTATACAGCGTGAAGTCATAGTTGCCGCCGTAGTGCACAACGTTGCATATCGCATTTACTTGCATTGTGCGTTCGTTCGTGCGTCGCGTGTGCGTGCGCGCGTGCGTGTGTGGGTGTTTAGTATCGTGTATGCCATGCCTGCTTTTTCTGCACAACCTCACTCACTCATTTACTGGCAATTACTCACTGGTTAGTCTTTAGTTATGCTTCATTGAGAGCGATAGTTTGGTAAAAGTTAATATTATCGCCGCCACACGGCGGCGAGGGCGAAGATCGTGCATTTGATCGATATTAGTCGATATTAAGTGATCATAACAGCAGCGTGCTGGTACTATAGTCGTATTTGACACACTAACCCCGTGTGAGAGTGTATAATCCTCCACGCATCACACACAGTACTCTTACCAGACCCGCTTATGACCGTGTCACCCCCCTCGGAATGCATCATCTGATCTGTCACCGGCAGATGAATCAAAACCACACCCCCGTGCATTTGTCTGAGTGAGAGAAACGTACTGTGCAGTTGGTGTATATGTGTAACATATATACATATATATATATCAGTATATATATATATATATATGTATGTATATATATATATGTACATATATGTATATACATATATATATATATATATACGTATATATATATATACATATGTGTGTATATGTGTGTATATCGTGTATAGTGTCATTTGTTGCTGCAATGCATGCCCTTCTAACGTTCACTCATCAGTCGCAGCTTCCCCGCTCTCCCCGTGTCGTCACTATGCGCTGTATGTTGTGTGACATCAAGTTCCCGTCGCTGTCTGCTGCCTTCTATAACCAGAGGGCATCGCCAGGGTGTAGGTAGCCTGAATGTCTGTCTGCCGCGCCCGCCTCCCATGTCGCCACACAACGAGGGGTGGTGGCTCGTACCGTGGCATTCTCCTCCCCCTCTCCACCCTCCCTCCCCAACCACACCCCGACCGTAACCCCCCCCCGTGTGTGTGCGTGTGTGTGTGTTATTTGTGTTTACACTGGCAGTGCTCTTAGATATCGATAATACCCGCGTAAAATAATAGTCCTATACCCACATTGTATACACACGGTATGTGCCCATGTCGTGAACTCGTCTACACAACGTGTATGATCGTTGCGTTCGGCAATACAAATACAACGATGCACAGTCAAATATGTAAATAATTGTCACTTGAGCGAAGCCCCAAAAATGTGCTTCATAGAATGGACATGTCCATTCTATAGAGGTAGTTTCACTGTAGAACTGCCTGTCAAGGAAATGCCAAAATCGTTATTTATAGATAGATGGCCCTTCCATAGAGGTATGCTAAGACAGATTTGATATGTAATCGATACATTGTATATAATCTGTATGGAATGCAAATCCATTGTTCGGGTTTGATGAACATATCACTCGATGCCATTAATCGATAATGTTAGCATTGAACATGTCTGGCAAACGAATTGATACACGTCGTATAGGCGCGTTCATGCCATGCGTGTACAGATACCGATGCCCATGCGGTTCTTCCTTGGGTGCTTGGGCCCTGGTTACCGGCATCAGGTGCTCAAGCCCTGGTGACCGGTCCCTCTCTCCTTCCATCCCTAATCTGTATCGGGTGCTCGAGCCCCGGTTACCGGCACCAGGCGCTCAATCCCCGGTGGCTGGTCCCCCCGTGCCGCGCGTGAGCTGTGCTTCATGTTGCGTTGTTGCTGTGGACCAGGCGGACACCTGCGCGAGTTCACGGACGATGAGAGCAACTTCACGGCGATGCTGCACAAGGCGATGGACCTGAACGGCGTCGACCGCGAGACCGTCCACTTCATGGTCACGCTACTGATGAGAGTAAGCCGAGGCGCGGGGCGGCGCGGGAAGGCGGGAGTGGGGGG
>NW_014577274.1:102380-108906 GCF_000485595.1 Priapulus caudatus | reverse complement strand
GAAATTTTACGTTTATAATCGTAGCAACACACCTCAGATGAGCCCAGACGCTCTGCGGCTCTTGTTTAGCTCTGAACATATACATGCTCTAAATGTTTCTAGTATACATATTTTCATGCTGGTACAATTACTCATGATTCACATTAATATCTGATGTATAAATTATAGCACTTGTTGACAAAAACCTGATATCTTTTTTTTTGGTATTTTAGTGTATAATTTTTTTCCTGCTATAAGTAACAGCTCACCACTCACGTGCATTGTATTAGTGGGATGAATTATAGGTACAAGTATATATCTTTGTATTATTGGAAAATACTTATAAAAAAAAAGTGGACAAATATGTTACTTCTTAAAGTTACTATTTTGCATCGTAAAATGGTAATTAATTAATCGCATTATTGATGGCTCTTGCGTCTGCTGCAGTATCGCTACGAGCACCCTCCGATTAGCGAGCAGGTGACGACGCTCGTGCAGCTGACGATTAACACGATCAATGCGCAGCATCACGTCTGCAAGCAGCTGGACGCCGGCGAGGATACCCTTCCTGGAACACCCATCTTCTCAAGGTCCAGAGGGAAATCCGGTGAGTATAGAGGCAACTAGCTGTACGTTTGTACTTCTGCTATGATACTAATAACTATTTATATAGTACAATGTGATTGATATGAACACTATTCAATAGTCCAGCACGAACATCATGCAATTTCACTTTTCATTACTTTGCATGTCACTATTTCTTGTTACCATCATGCAACAATTAGATGGTAAGGATTATTTTGCAAGAACCTCGCATGCTGTAATTGACTTTATAATAAATGGCTTTAAATTTTGTGAATATATTATCTGTATTTATGAATAAAATCACAAAAGCTGGGTATGCGTCATTGATTCTCGACCCTACGTACTATTTTATATACGTACCCAAAGTGAATGACCTGATTTTTATTCTTGGCAGTACCAGAAATACTGGGCATTGATGTTATTCGAATTAGTAATTTATGGTACTTTCACTGTCCACATTACTGTGTACCAAGTATCATCTAGGAGGCCACGCAGCAAACATGGAATGATGAGTGAATGAATGAATGAATCAATCAATCAATCAATCGATGACGAGTAGCGCACTTTGGTTTACTTCATCTCCATGAGCTCCACTGTAGTGTGTAGATGCAGTGACGTGTCACTTTCTCCTGATTTTCAGATGTCAGCAACTTGTCTCTAGGTGACTTAGAGAACATACAGGAGGGTGACACGCCACCGCAGAGTCCCGGCAATAGCCACGTGGACCTGAGCGCAAGCAGCGGCACGGCGAGGTGGGAGAAGCGTGATGATAGGTGAGTGTGCATGTTTATATATACATACGGGTGAGTACATATAACGCTCATGTAGTGTGTCAGGATAATGTGTGTATGTAGACTACTGGTAGTTTGTGCGTGCGTACATGCGTACGTGTATGCGTGCGTACATGCGTACGTGTATGCGTGAGGTACATAGATATACCTACTATATATATATACTAGTCTACATAGATGTGCTACTGGTAGTATGTGTGTGTGTGTGTGTGTGTGTGTGTGTGTGTGTGTGTCAGGTGCATACTATTATTTACAGATTGAAACAGCTATGGTAATGGCCCAGTCACACATACGCGACGCACGGCTCGCGCATTGAAAAAATGGAAAATAAGATCAGTGCGTCGTTGTGCGCCCAACTTTTGTCAGGATTTGGGAGAAGCTAGCGAGTTGACAACGAATGCACAGCGTGTTGCTAGCGCACGGAACGAATGGTACGTGCATGCACCGCGCATTCAAAGCACAGCCAGCAAACGGCACCGGTCATGCATGCTGTGATAATGAGCTTGATGGTCTCGGGCTACTGCTGCATCGTGCTCAGGAGAACTTGGAAACGGTTGGCCAGGATGCCGAAGTCATTTTCTACGACCCTCCTGGCTCGGGAAAGCCGGTAGTTCCGCACTTTATATACCCCATGGCTACACGCTGCGTACACGCTAGAAACACGCTTGAAGAACGCTAGAAGAACGCTGGACGCGCTACAGACTCGTTCAGCACTCGTTCAGCACGCCCATATTTGCTGCATGTTCGCTGGACATGCGTTAGAAGCACGCTAGGTGTGCGCTAGGTGTGCGCTAGGTGTGCGCTAGGTGTTCGCTACACCTCAGCCGACGAACATACAACGAATACCCAGCGTGTGCTCCGCGTGTGTCTGGCGTTGGTCCAGCGCGCTCTGCGTGTGTCTGGCGTTCTTCTGGCGTGTACATTCATGCGTCGAGGTCCGCGCAAATTTTTGTGCATGCACAAAAATCCCGACGCACACAGCGAATGACAACGAATGAATAGCGTTGGTTCAGCGCGCTCGACGAACGAGTAACTAATGCTGACGCACACTCAGCGAAAGACAACGCACTTGGCCAAATTTGCTAATTTTTCAGTGCGCGGGCCGTGCGTCGTGTATGTGTGACTGGCGCATAATGGCCCTGTCACACATTGACGATTTAGCCAGCGTATGGCAGATGTATCAAAAATTTGGTGAATACGCTGGCGTACGTCGAATAAGTTATGGGTAAGCTTTGTATAGCACGTTGGTATACGTCGTAGTACGGCGAGGTCGTCGAAAAATTTTAAGCATGCTCAAAATTTTTCGACGTATGCCAGCGTATGCCCATGTGTCCCGCATACGCGGCCCATAAGTTGTAGGTAAGTTATGCGATCGTTGACACACGTTCACACACGTTACTTGTAAGTTACTCATAAGTCGAAATACGGCGAGATAATGTCTAGCGTACCCAAAACTTATTTCTAACCTATGAGTAATGTGCTTTGAACCTATGTGTAACTTATCTCCAACGCATATTGACGCATGTAGACGTATTTGATGTGTTCCGGACGACCACAGAACTTACTGAACGTGTTTCTAACTTACAGCTACTGTATAATGGCGTATTGGCAGCGTTTAGGGGAATTGGTATATAAAAATGGTATTGGCATGTTGATACTGCGACGGTGATGTTGATACTGCGATGTCTAGTGCGGATATGATCTGAATCGTCGAGCGGCAGCCTTTTTATAGGCTACGACACGTGATCGTCGGCTATACGCTGCCGCGCGCTATGCATAAGTTAGACTATCGTTGGCACTAATTTGTGAACGCTGGCAACACCTAAGCATTCGTTGGTGATAAGTTATCTATAAGTTATCGGAAAGGTTCTATATACGTTTAATAATACGTTAAGTATACGTCCCTGGCGTTTATGATACGCATTGTATAACGCCAAATGAAAAAAACATCGGATGTTCAGGCGTATGCCAGCGTTTTTAGAGAAAATTTTGATGACGTCGGGCATACGCTGGCTAAAATCGTCATGTGTGACACTGGCGCATAACAGAGCGGGTGTACGTACGTTCTCATGATGTAAACATAAATTCAAATACAATCTTTCAAATCAATAAAATATTTAATGTTATATGTAATCACCCAATCAATAAAATTCTAATTTACATGCATGCATAAAATGCTAGTATCATGCACATATCTATAATATGTATATATATATATATATATTATATATATATATATATATATATATATATTATATATAGAAAAAGAGAGATAGAGAGAGAGAGAGAGAGAGAGAGAGAGAGAGAGAGAGAGAGAGAGAGAGAGAAGAGAGAGACAGAGGGGGAAGAGAGCTATAGATAGATAGATTGATTGCATAGATATGTAATAACTAGTGTGGGTGAGCGTGTGTGCGTGTAACATGGCTCGCATCCCATGTGTTGAAGGGGATCCTACGACGACGTGGAGGAGGATGTGGAAGAGCTGGAGAACGTTGCCATGAAGCCGATGGCGGCCATATCTCGCATGACCGAGGTCAAGACGCTGGAGACGCTCGAAGGTGCCAAGAGAACGCTTGAGAGGCAGGCGAGCAGCCTGGCAGAGGACGACGACGATCTCAAGGTCACATAGACTGCAGTGCTCTTGCTTTTACTACTTAATGCAATCTTAAACCAGGGGGCGTGGGTATAGGGTCTGTATGGGGTGCAACTAGGTTTTGTTTCTAGGGTTTGGGAGAAAATATATTACTATGTCATAATTGATTATTATTTGTTTCTAAATATAAAATTGAACGAGGGGACCTGGGTATAGGGTCTGCTGATACATGCTCCTGATGTGTCGGGTGAAATGGCTGGTGCTATCTTTTATTATTTATAGATTTTTTTTAATTGAGTTTGTTACTTAATACAAAATTGAATAGGGGGCCTAGGTAGGTATTGCATGATATAGCTGCATTAGATTGTAATCTTCAAGCTAAAAGAGTTGGTGCATATTTTTTTATTTCATAATCATTAATAACTTGTTACTTAATACAAAATTGAACAGGCGGTTTTGGTATGGGATGTAGTTCCACTGAATTAGTTTCTAGAGCTTGAGTGATAATTATTGATGCCATAGTTTATAATTTGTTAATTATAACACCCTAGGTTGCTTTTATGTGCACTGAGTTTACAGTTGTGATGTGTATCGGTTGTGAATAGCAATTCTTCAAGTCAATTACTGCATCCGATAAAACCTAAATCATGAAGTAAAAAGTATTATCGAACGCACCGTTTCTCTAGCCTCATTTGTGCACATGCATTTTGTTGCATGTAGGTTCACTGTGTCCAGTACGACACGGCCATGCGCGTAGAGTGTCAGATGGCAGAAGAATTGAAGGCGTTTGATAAGTACTACTCCGATCAAGGGAAGAGAGACAGCACGGATGGGATGTGGGAGAATTTCGGCCAAGCTGATTCTGGCGGATTTGGCGAGCAGGTATTGTTCGTTTAGGAATGAGAATGCTTGATATAACTGAATGTGATCGACAAGTAATCACTAGTAAGTTTAGTCTAAGACGTATTTGTCTGTTTTGTTGCCTATGATAAATATGTGTTATCATGTGTATATAGTTATGTCTATTGTTATGTCGTTGATTCTTCGGTAAGTTTATAATTATCTTCTAATAATTTTTCAGTGTCGAGCACGTGAATGTTTACCATAACATAAATTCTAGAATGGGACACGGTTCTACATTTTGGCAAGAAATATGTAGTATAAAACGTATTGCACACTTGTTGCTCGAAAAGACAAAACAAGCTGTTACTTTGCGAGATTATTGTCGCAATTGTAGCACCTGTCGCTGTTCGGCTTTTCTTACCGCCGATCGGTCTATCGTGAGTTTCTTCATGCTTTGTAGGTTCGCCCGATCGCGCTAAAGCCAAGCTTCGTGTCCGTTGACGACGACGATTGCATGAAGTTGCAAATGGATCACGCTCTGCAGCCGGCCGCCAGGGTCACGGCCGTGCATCCGTCCGAGGCCGTGCGCGTGCACGACCACTATGGCGCAGCCGGCGCCGCTCCCCCCGCGGCTACGGACGATGAGAGCAACTTCACGGCGATGCTGCACAAGGCGATGGACCTGAACGGCGTCGACCGCGAGACCGTCCACTTCATGGTCACGCTACTCATGAGAGTAAGCCAAGGCGCGAGAAGGGGGGAGTGGGGTGCCTTGTGTTTTATTTTTCATTATTATTATTATTTATATTTTGGATTCTAATATTTATCGGTACTTTTATTTAATTATGCCGTGCTTCTTATTAGAGTAAGCAGGGGGTTGATTTTTTATATATTAATTATAATTTTAATTATAATCATGGTTGTGTGGGTGTAATTGTGCTTAAGCCAGTGTGGGGTCGAGTTTAAGTTATTACTATTTTAATGTTCTTAATCATGTTCATGCTGTTGATGAGGGTAAAAACAGGGGGTGAAATTTTCTATTTTAATTTTTAAATTCGTCCCTATACGACCTGTGGTGATGTGTTCTTGCATGAAAATGAAATACTATAACACCTGTTTCTATTCAATATATTTTAGTTCATGGCAGAGCAGAATTATGTCTTAGGTGCAGATGTGAAAAAGACTGGAAAACTGCAGGTTAGTGTGTCCTTTCGTTTATAATTTGTATTTGCATCGTTTTCTACCAGCATTTGAATAATACATATGGTATTGTAGTAATTATGATATGTATATGTGTGTTCATGTGTGTGTATTATATACTATAGTATAGAGTTTATTATTTTGGTGTGAATATAATGGTCATGGTTGCAATATTTCTGTGATTGTGGCAGACATATATATACCAGCTGTGTGAACGACATTGTATTTGCAGAATTTGGTACTTCGTCATCTTAACGTCTTGCTTGGTTACAACCAAAATGAGAAGATGTTTGCTATTCCTCCCTACAAGCTCCGATGTTCAACTGTTTTCAATGCATTCATCTCTGGTCTTCCAACAGTATGTACATTAATTAATTATTATTTTACGTGTGTGTGACTTGCTGACATTTAGCTACTGTGATCGTATGGAAGGTATATGGGAGTATACTAATTATTTAATTATAATAAATTCATAATAAATTGAAAAAAAATATTGCAAAATATATCTGTATAATATATAATATTATATATTATA
>NW_014577274.1:101486-102370 GCF_000485595.1 Priapulus caudatus | reverse complement strand
ATATATATGAGAATAATAAATATAATACTAACGAGTTAAGAATAATATTTCTTCATCTTGTTATTTGCACAGTAACTGGAGTATTCCTGGAAACTGTATGTCAGTGGCCAGTCAGTGTCTGAGAACAGTGCTACATCAGATGTCATCCTTTGGCATCTTTTTGCAGCTGTTCCAAAGCAGCTGCGAAGGTTTGTCCACACATCCAAATAAAGCATCACAAGTGCCAGATATATATACACTGCATACATCATTACTGTCTCTGTTACTGTCTGGCACAGTGGTGCCTTTTACTTTGTATTAAACGACCTTGCTACACTATTTCTTTCATTGCTTGACTGTTAAGCTGTAGGCTCACGTGTATGTTTTCTATGGTTTCAGATGAATTTTTCCAAACAATATGTGGAGTGCTTGCTGATTTTAACGAGCTAAACCAGTGGGCACCATTAGTTAATCTTCTGGAGGTACGTTACAAGTTTCAGTACCTTTTATACAGGAAAGGAAATGTTCAGAGAACTATAGTAGGTGTTTCCTGGTAGATTTCCAATGAGTCATCAATCGTGATTTTGATTTTAAAATTTTGATATTTCTTGACTATATATAGGGTGATACCTAATTGCACAAATCGTTTAACTCTGTCTTGTTGGGATTATGATATTGCTGTAACTATAATTTATGCATGCACTGATTTCAAAACAATTTAATATGCTCTTATTTCTGTAAGCAAGCTGTAAAGTATAAACCTTTTTCATCATTAGCTCGCCTTGACATCGTCAAGATGAGCCATTACCATGGGGTGTCGTCCGTCCGTCCGGTTGATATTTTTTTTAAATTATGCAAATTAGGTAGATTTTGGCAATTTCACTATGCATTTCAGTGTCTGCCTA
>NW_014577274.1:88292-101476 GCF_000485595.1 Priapulus caudatus | reverse complement strand
TCACCAGGCCTAGTCCACCCTCAGAGTGTCAGTGTCACACCAGGCCTTGTCCACCCTCAGAGTGTCAGTGTGTCACCAGGCCTAGTCCACCCTCAGAGTGTCAGTGTCACACCAGGCCTTGTCCACCCTCAGAGTGTCAGTGTGTCACCAGGCCTTGTCCACCCTCAGAGTGTCAGTGTCACACCAGGCCTTGTCCACCCTCAGAGTGTCAATGTCACACCAGGTCTTGTCCACCCTCAGAGTGTCAGTGTGTCACCAGGCCTTGTCCACCCCCAGAGTGTTAGTGTCACACCAGGTCTTGTCCACCCTCAGAGTGTCAGTGTGTCACCAGGCCTTGTCCACCCCCAGAGTGTTAGTGTCACACCAGGTCTTGTCCACCCTCAGAGTGTCAGTGTGTCACCAGGCCTTGTCCACCCCCAGAGTGTTAGTGTCACACCAGGTCTTGTCCACCCTCAGAGTGTCAGTGTGTCACCAGGCCTTGTCCACCCTCAGAGTGTCAGTGTGTCACCAGGCCTTGTCCACCCCCAGAGTGTTAGTGTGTCACCAGGTCTTGTGCACCCCCAGAGTGTTAGTGTGTCACCAGGCCTTGTTTACCCTCAAAATGACAGCGTGTCACCAGGGCTTGTCTATCCTCGAAGTGTCAGTGTAAAGCCAAACTTTGATGAGCATAATCTGAGAATGGGAGGACAGTTGGATATCCGTGGCGAAGCTCCAGGTGAGTTTAGCAATTGTGTCTTTGCTAATACGTGGCATTTTACCACATTTATTACTAAAATATTACATTCATGACATAACTGTTAGCCTTCATTGTAACTAAAGGCAAGGTGTCTTGTTCTTTAATCAAGAGGTTTTTTTATGTAAAATATTTTTAAGTGGGTCAAACGCTTGTGGGTATAGATTCCCTTGCATAATAATATGTTAAATAGTTGTTGACTTCGACGAGAATTTAAATGATCTGGTCAGGGTTTCTTATACATAAGAAGCACAGCCGCGCACCGCCGTTATCAAATTTAATATCTCCGTTGTGAAAATGTTCCTGTATTTACCCGTCGTTGTCAAAATAGTGTCGACCCAAAGATAAATAGATCACAACGTGCTTCTGACTATATACAGGGAAAATCGTAATGAAATTCACAGCAACGTTTCTTTTTGCGTGCCGGCACACTCGTGTGTCATTCCCGATTGCAGCTTTTTTCTCAATTCTAGGAAAGAGTTTTGCTGTCTCTCCCTCATACCAGCGGTGCCCACCCACTACATATACAGCAATGAGCATGCATGCCCCACGCGACTGAAACAATCAGTGCACCCCCCTCCCCGTACTTCAATCAGTGCCGCCCCAGCCAGCAAACACAGAATTCTCACACATTCACGCAAAAAAATTATTACTGTATTTAACTACTTAACTTCATACTGTATGTAACACTTCAGAGTTAAAGTTTTTATGGCTTAAAAATTAATTTTGTCTTCTTTTCTTCGAATGCTAACAGAATATATGTACTGCAAATACATATTTTAAAGCCAAATATTCAGAAACTGGTCATGTTTGAAAATATTCTGAACCTCCAGCATTATATTCCCAAAATGGCCCATTATTCAGCAAAATCTTACTGAACCTCTAGCAAGCTGGTTGAACACCCATGGCAGGTCCTAGCCGAGTACAACTAACAGAGTAAGATTTAAACTAAAAAGTGAAATTTTATTTTCAGGGTGCGTCAAATGCAGTCTAAGACATTCAAATTTTTTCATTTTTGCTGGGGGAGAACCCCCAGAACCCCTCTCTACCTCTCATCATCCCTTCCAACCCCACCCCCACCCGCGGCCGCCTGCAGAATCCGCATTCGTGGCTTTGAATCCATCATGCATATTTTTTTCCAGAAACTGGCCATTACCTCTAATTTTCCCTCAGAAGAAACCCTGCTGCTGATCTTATAACAATGTCTTCTGTACAATATACGTACAGGATCATCATATCTAACATATTATATAAAGATGTCATAGTAACACGTAATTTAAATCTTAATTTTGAAGGCTTTGCAAAAGCGAAGGTCGTCTCTCCTAGGCAAGGGGACGAGCGGCTAGTGGACAGCTTTCAGATGATTGAGCCCGTACGGGTCGGCAACGGCAGCGTCCTCTCTCCCATCAAGATTGACCTCCTGCACTCGTTCGGCGAGGAAGATGCCATGCAGGGAGAGGTAGGTCCTCTGTGAATGCTATCAGTGAAAGACGTGCTGTGGTCTATTTGTTGGGGAATTAATTAACGACAATGACGGCGTTCGAAAACGGGCGTGAAGTGCATGCGTCGACGTTACTACCGAATAACATAGATTTAGAATCATGCGGCCAATCAGGTTGCACTCTTTGGCAGGTCGCACGTCCAGCCATGTTGCTTGCTGTTGGCACGAGGTAATACAGGGGAATTACAAACCATGCAGTTGATTAAGTAATCAACTGATACGTGAAAAATTTCGTTCTCAGATACAGCTGCACATCATGCATATCTGCATATCATCATATATTGGTATCAGCTAAAACACCTGCAAAATTTCGTTCTCACCTGCAACTACACGTGCAGCCAAAGCAGCTACATCTTTTTGTTATCGACTAATTCCTACAAACCTTCATTTCTCAGGTGCAGCTCAGATAATGCAGACAACGAGGCTGCACTCTTTTGTTATCAATTGATACATACAAACTCGTTCACACTTGCAACTACACGTGCAGCCGAAGCAGCTACGTCTTTTCGTTATCGACTAATTCCTACGAACCTTTGTTCTTAGATGCAGCTGCAGATCATGCAGCCGACGCGACTGCACTCGCTCGGCAGCATGGAGAACGTCGACGACCAGCGTGCTCGGCCGCCGCGCGCGACCACGGTGCTGCACTCTTTTGGCAGCGCGGAGAACGTCGGCGGCACTGCGGCGGCGGCGGACGAGGAGCTTCATTCGCTCGCGAGCGCCGACGACCTCTCGAAGCAGTCGTCGTCGGGCGGCAGCGCGTCGTCGTCGCAGCCGCTGCCGCTGCGCTCGCTCGCCAGCATGGAGGAGCTGCCGCGTGGGAGGCTGTCGCCGAGGCGCGGCGCTGCGAAGACGTCTGCCGGCGGCGGCGCGCGCTCGCTCGGCAGCACAGAGGACGTGTCACCACGCGGCGCACACGCCATCATGCTGCACTCGCTGGACAGCATGGAGGACGTGAGGTAAGGACGGGTGTAGCTCGCGTGAGGGAATTACAGGTGAGGCGAGCATGGGTATTCCACACGTGGGGTGAGCACAGGTAAGGTAAGCTTGGGTGAGGTAAGCACAAGTAACCTAAGCTTGGGTGAGGTGGTGAGGCTAAGCTTGGGTGAGGTAAAGCACAGAGTAACTAAGCTTGGTGAGGTAAGCATTGGCGCTGCAGGTAAGCTTGGGTGAGAGTTATAAGCACAGTAACCTAAGCTTGGGTGAGGTTGAGCACAGGTACCTTAAGCGTTGGGTGAGGTAGCTCTGGGTGGGGGATGAGGGAGCCACAGGTTAACTAAGCTTGGCGTGAGGTAAGCACAGCGCTTAACCTAGCTTGGTGAGGCTAGCTTGGGTGAAGCGTATAGCACAGTACCTAAGCTTGGGCTGAGCGTAAGATGTGTGGTGAGGTAAGCACAGGTAACCTAAGCTTGGGTGAGGTAAGCTTGGGTGAGGTGAGCACAGGTAACCTAAGCTTGGGTGAGGTAAGCTTGGGTGAGGTAAGCACAGGTAACCTAAGCTTGGGTGAGGTGCGCACAGGTAACCTAAGCTTCGGTGAAGTAAGCACTGGTGAGGTGAGCACAGGTTAGGTAAGTACAGGTAAGGGAAGCATAGATGGCACATTTCTGACAATCACCCCCAGGTTTTATACACAGGACTGCGAATATGCAGTGTTTGTGGCCACTAGTTTCAGACGCAGTACATGTGCACAATAGCTGTTCCATTTACTCCGATTTTCTCCCCATTTAAAGTGGCAACCATGGGCAAAAGTAGAAAAAGACTAAGAGTTGTCCGAGTTCGCCAAAGATGATTGTCGATGGAATCAATGCGGAAAGCTCTGTCCGAGACGAAAGGCCATAGAAAGCGAAATGCGGCCTTAGAACGTTGCTCCACAGACCAGCCAGGGAAAAAAAGAATGAGTGATGTCTTCTCTGATGGCGGTTTCTAAGGCCACATTTTATAACATATTTATCTGCCACTGGCTGGGTAAATGCCACTTTATGATCTAAATTAGAAATCTTTACCAAACGTTTATTTATATGATGGTGGATCTGATAAATGCTAGTGTACTTACTGTGCGTTTTGAATACAGAAGTGATTATTTGCTTACTTATTCTTCGTTTCGTCTAGTTGCAGATACCGGAGTCGAGAAGAGAGGGCAGGACTGCCAAAGTTTGGAACTAAAGAGGCAAATGAGTGGGGCTGGCCAGCCATTGACGTGCAACAGATGTTACCAGACCTCGCGAGAAGTGAGTCTGACCCAAATACAGTTAAAGGTGTGGGTTTTAACATCATTTACAGAATGATAATGAAAGAATCATATGAAGCAATCGATAACAGAAACATATGAAGATGGTTGTCTCGTGCAACAATTAATTGTCATGATGAGACATGTTGCTTAATGTCGCCACGTTAAAACGAAATTTGGGTAATGGGGGGGGGAAAAAAAAACCATTTATTTTCGATATGAAGAAAATTAAAATGAAGCCGCTGTGAACAACTACGGCATGGACTTACTGCGTGACACACTCTCTCTCCTTTAATTCCTCCTTTCCTCACTTCTCTTTTCCTGCTCTCACTATCTTTCTCTCTCTCTCTCTCTCTCTCTCTCATCTCTCTCTCTCTCTCTCCTCTCTCTCTTCTTCTCTCTCTCTCTCTCTCTCTCTTCTCTTCTCTCTCTCTCTCTCTCTCTCTCTCTCTTCTCTCTCTCTCTCTCTCTCTCTCTCTCTCTCCTCTCTCTCTCTCTCTCTCTCTCTCTCTCTCTCTCATCTACTCTCTCTCTCTCTCCTCTCTCTTTCTCTCTCTCTCTCTCGCTCTCTCGCTTTCTCTCTCTTCTCTCGCGTCTCTCCATCGCTCGCTACCTCCCTCCCTCCCTCACTCTCTCCTTCCTCTCACAGGAATATATATATAAATCATATATATAGAAGGGAATAATATTACTATATATAATCATATACTATCTCTCTCATTCTCACAGTAGGAAGGCGTAAGCGTAGCTCCTTCGCTCACGCACCTGAGCAATTCAGCAGCCAGCAGCAGCGGCAGCAAGAAGCTCACGGCGACCGGGCAGCGGCGGTGGCGGCGGAGGATCCGCCGCGGGGGCGCTGCGACGACTCGGTTCGTCGACCGCAATGCGTCTGAGGTGCAGGCCGCTCGTGCTCGAGTCGTACGACGAGGAGACGGTCGCGCTCGCCGTCGTCCGTCTCGAGACGTTCGTTTCACGCGCCGAGCCGGGCGCTCTCGCCTCGCCGCTGCCTTTCCAGCATGCTGCAGGCCGTCAGCAAAGATAGCCGCCAGCAACGGTCTACCCGTGCAGGCCGACTCGTGGTATACTCAGTCGTCAGTTAGTCGTTAGTGGCAGGCCGACTCACGTGCAGTACATCAGTGTCGTTAGT
Organism: Priapulus caudatus; assembly: GCF_000485595.1. NCBI lineage: Eukaryota > Metazoa > Priapulida > Priapulimorpha > Priapulimorphida > Priapulidae > Priapulus > Priapulus caudatus. Next base: position 95,868 of record NW_014577274.1, on the reverse strand, counting down.
CGTTAGGTTGGACAGGGTCCGACTTCGTGACGTACTCAGCATCGTTAGTCCGTAGTGGCAGGCCGACTCCGTGAGTAACTTCAGTGTCGTTAGTCTGTTAGTTGGCAGGCCGACATCGTGAGTAATTAGTCTGTTAAGTCGTTAGTGGCAGGCCGACGTCATTGAGATAATTAGCTCGTTAGATCGTTAGTGGCAGGCCGACTCATGAGGTAATCAGTCGTTAGTCGGATTAGTGGCAGGCCGACTCCCGTGAAGTAACGCTCAGCGTCGGTTAGTCGTTCAGTGGCAGGCGTACTCGTGAAGTAAATTTTAGGTGCTTAGTCGTATAGTGGCAGCGGGCGATCGGTGAGTTAACTCAGTTGTCGTTATAAGAGCCGTTAAGTGGCAGGCCGACTCGTGAGTAATACTCAGTGTCGTTATGTTGTTAGTGACAGGCCACAACACAACACCACCAACTCGTGAGTAATTAGTTGAATCTGTTGTCAGTATAGTGGCAGGCGACTTCAGTGAGTACAAGTGTCCGTTAGTCGTTAGTGGCAGGCTGACTTCGTGGAGTATACTCAGTCGTCTTGTTAGTCGTTAGTGCAGGCCGACTCGTGAGTATACTCAGTGTCGTTAGTCGTTAGTGGCGGCCGATCGTGATTAACTCAGTGTCGTTAGTCGTTTAGTGGCGGCCGACTCGTGACTATACTCGTCAGATCGCTTAGTCGTATTAGCTGGCAGGCCAACTCGGCTGAGTAATTGTGTCGTTGAGTGTTAAGTGGCAGGCCACTCGTGACGTAATTAGTCGTTAGTGTTAGTGGCCAGGCCGACTCTGATGAGTAATCAGTCGTTAGTTCGGTTAGTGGACAGGCCATATTCGCTGAGTTAATTAGTCTTGAGTCGTTAGTAGCAGCTATTATCATGGTATCTTTCGCGAGAATGATCATGATGTTTCAGCACTTAGCCAAGACGACTGTTAGTAAATCAGTGGTGTCGTTATAGGACAGACTCTCAGAAGGTAGAATTATCACTGTAATGCGCAATCGCCATTTCATCTTTCTTCCCTCGTTCTTTCTTACCTGTGTTGACATCTGTAATGGGGATGGTTCGCACCTACTGAAATCTGGCTGCTCCTGTGAAGTCCAGCATGTGGCTTTTGCCTGAACGTCTGAATATTTTCTGAAGTCGACGTCCTTGAAGTGTTGTTATAAAACGTAAAATATGGTATTTTAGCATGAATAATATGATGAACTATATTATACTATATATATATATATATGATATACTAATATGATAGATATATAAATATATCACTAACGACTGTAACGAATAACTATTCTTCATCTTGTTATTTGCCACAGTAACTGCAGTATTCCTGGAAACTGATATTGTCGAGTTGGCAGTCATGTGTCTTGAGACAGTTGCCTACATCATGATGTCATCCTTTGCATCTTTTTTGCCAGGCTGCTTCACAAAGCAAGCTGCGAGCGTTTTATCACACATCCAAGATAAAGCATCACAAGTGCCAGAATATATACCACTGAAATACATCATTACTGTCTCGTGTTACTGGTCTGCATCATGGGTGCCTCTTTACTTTGTATTAAACGACGTTGCTACATCATTCATCTTTCATTGCTTGACTGTTATAAGCTGTAGTCACGTGTAGGTTTTCCTATTGGTTCAGCATGATTTTTCAAACAATATGTGGAGTGCTTTGGCTGATTTTAACGCAGGCTAACCAGTGGCGCACCATTACGTTAATCTTCCTGGAGGTACGTTACAAGTTCAGTACTTTTATACAGGAAAGCGAAATGTTTCAGAGATACTAGTAGGTGGTTTCCTGCGTAATTTCCAATGGCTCATCATTCCGTGATTTTTGATTTTTTAAAATTTTTGATATTTCATTGACTACTATAATTAAGGCTTGATACCTAATTTGCACAAATCGCTTTAACTCTGTCTCTGTTGGCGATTATGATATTGCCTGTAACTATAATTATGCGATCGCGCACTGATTTTCAAAAAACAATTTAATTATGCTCATTATTTCTGTAAGCAAGCTGTAATTATTAAACGCCTTTTTTCATCACTTAAGCTCGCACTTTGACATGCGTCAAGAGTGAGCTATTATCATTGGTGGTTCGTACGTCCGGTCCGTCCGTACCTCCTTGTACGTCCGTCTGGTTTGATATTTTTTTAAATTATGCAAATTAGGTTAGTTTGCCAATTTTCACTATGCATCTTTCAGTGTCTGCCATTACGGTCAACGATAATAAGAACGTTGACCACATGTTTCAAAAATTGTATACAGTTGTTACTTCCTATGGGAGAGATGTGCACGTCTATTTTATGTGGCACTGCCAGTTGACCCTACTTCTCGTAGCCACGCCCACTTGTTGGCAAAATGGAATGGCCATAAGTCAGTTCAGGTTCACCGATTTTTGTCATTTTTGGTATTGTGAATGAATTAGCTCTGGCCCCAAAAAATAATCACACAAGGCATTTTGAATTTTGTTTTTATAATTATGCAAATGGGAGGTAGATTTCAGAAATTTACTTATGCTTCAGTGTCTGCCTCGGTCAAACGATAATCAAGAACGTTTGACCACATGTTTAAAATTGCATACAGTTGCTACTCCTAATGGGACGAGATTTGAACGTTCCTATTTTGGAGCACGCCAGTCGACCTACTTTCGAGCCATCCCACTTTTATGCAAAAACGCAAAAATCGGCCTTCTAAGCATTCATATCGATTTTGGTTTTTAAATTTACTTACTACTAATCAGTCCTAACATGTAATAATTGTGTTTTTAGATTCTTTGTTACAGTTATTTGCTTGGAATATTTTTAATGCTTTATTTGCGCCGCATTAATCGAAAACCAAATGGCAATCATTAGAGCGTAGCACCATGTCTCTCGCCTAGAATTCAGACTTTTCAGATCTGAACATTTATTTTAGCATCAAAAAACCCTGAAACAAAGCTGTGAAATTTCTATTAGTATAAAACAGAGAATAAGGACATTTTATCACATTTCGGTCCATCATAAATGAAACACTTGCCAAATTTTAAATATCATCTCCCTGTTCTATCACACCCAAAGTGAGCTATAGTGTCATTGACACTTTTATTTCACTTGCGCTCATCGCCTTACGTTCCCATTGCATGTTTGCTTCACTGTGATTGTAGGCTCTGAACGACAAGAACACGCGCATTAGCGACGACAAGGTCGTCAGTCTCCTTCACAACATGGCCGTCTACATGGAGTGCATGCCACTAGAGGGCGGGCCGTGGAACAACATCCTCTCGTTGTTCGACGTGTTCTTCCGAGCCTTGCCGGGCATGCTGCCCTCGGAGATAACCGACATGACGGATACGTTCCGGATTATCGCTTCTGTGCTGAAGATACCGGGGCTCAGTCAACAGAAGGTAGGCTATATGTGTGTGCGCGTGTGCGTGCGTGTGTGTGCGTGCGTGCATGCGTGAGCATGAGGGTGCATGTGTGTGTATGTGTGTGTATGTATATGCTTGTGAAATCTGTCTGGCAGAGCCTGGGTAATCGGAAAGGTGTGTGTGGTACAATTAACGACAAAACTTAATTACACTCTCTTCACTCTTTCATTTCCACTCTCTCTTTCACTAGACTTGTGCAACACTTTTACTGACATCGTAACTGTCCGCTGTTTATCAAATAATTAAATAATGAAGACACTGGAAAAATTATATATTAGTTGGTTATTTAGTGTATTGTAGGCATATGGCATACTCTCTAATATTGGTACCCTTACAGCATTGCATACATTTATGCACACACGCACACCAACATGCACACCGTGTGATGTGATCATATGTTCCTGAAGGATTTAAAGAACCCTATATTACAGTATAGCCAGTATCTAACTTAAAAATACATACATTTTCGCGTGATTTTGATATTCCAACAATTTAAACTTTTAGAGCAAGCTGGAGCCATTCTCTCTTTCACTAGACTTATGCAACACTTTTACTGACATCGTAACTGTCTGCTTTTGATCACATAATTAAATAATGACGGCATTGAATTGATTTTGATATTCGAACTGTTTCAACTTTTAGAGCATCCTGGAGCCATTCTCGAAGCTCATCAGCTTCACGATACAGAACTGTGCGTTCAAGCTGAACCACCTCATGGAGCTGTGCCTGCTGTGCAACAGAGCATTCACCAAGGTGATCCCTCCCCCCATATTACACGATAACGTGATTATGATATATCATATTGATGCTGGTGCGTGGAGCTTTGTTATGTGATAGTAGGCTGTGCACTGCATTGCGATGCTGGTTGTCGATGCTGCAGTGATCCGTCCTACCGACGTGTGGTGCGCGTACTGTGAATAATAGTGCTGTTGTATATACATTAAACATGCTTATACGATTGTGTAGATGTGTTCATGCTAGTAAAAATATTATTCCTACTGTCAATGATGACAACGAGGATTGCTGCTTCTGCAGTAGTAGCATACTGCTACTACCACTGATAAGTATAATAATAATAATAATAACAATGTAATACTGAAATGTAAGGATTATTACACCTTGATATTGTCGGTGGGTGACTTACTGTGTAGAACAAACGTTATCAATGATTATGTTATCTCGATAACACATGTTTATCCTGCATGCTTTGTAGGAGCGAGACAGACTGCTGCTGTCCCGAGCGGCTGTGTTTGAACTCGTGCAGGCTCTCAAGTTCAAGACAGTTCTTCCCGATGAAAACCTCCTTCTTCTAGTGCAGGTGTGTGACGTGTTAAATAAAAATTACGTAAAAATTAATTGCAAACAATGATCGCGTAATGACACACGTCAATAAGAGTACGTAAATCCTTGAAAATGGTGCTCATTGCGGTGGTGGTTTACCACGAGTGAGCTATTCTAAAACTAACTGCCAAATGTTCGGCTTGTACTCACGGATCAAATATTTGTATTGATTGTATTTGTTTAGCTGGTTGTGTTAGATGCCGGAGGAACACTCAGCCCAACAAATGTTGCAGAAGAGCTCTTTGGTCGAAACTATGACCCTCATACAATGGTGAGGAAATATTGTACAGCCGCATCTGTGGTCGTATTTGAATATTTTTTGTTATTAAAAAATATCCATGATTTACAGTGGTGTGATATTATTACCTATAGTGTGAATTTAGTAACATGGTAAATATCTAAATTTAAATTGATGTTTAGTGTGTTTATATATATGAACATGAGGGAGTTGTAAAGTTTATATATATTATTGGAACTGAAGTCAGGTAACATAATTAATATTTTTCACTAAAAAAATTATCATTTTTATCACAGATCAGCACTAATGCAGCTGACTGTATGAAACACAACTTGACTGATTGCATCGAGTTCATTTCTGACCTTCACACAATCTCCAAGGTCAAGGTAAATTCTGCTTGATAAATCTTGGGGAGTTCCTTTACATAAAGTGGATATATATTTATCAATCATTCGGTAAACTGCTAATCACAATCTAATTATTGTATTAGACTAGATTTATTACAATATCACAGTCATGTCTAAGCTGAGTTACTCGATCCATTTCTTGTGATGTCAGCTGAGTAGTCACTGCAGTTATTGTCAAGTTCTTATACGATATAGAGCTATATGGCAGGATGTGATGTCAGTTGGGTAGTTACTACGGTTATTGTCGTGTTCCCACGTCCTGTAGAGCAACATGAAAGGTGGTTCGAACACGGCGTTGAACGAGGACACGCTCGGTGGACTGCTGAAGGCGGGAATCTCGCAGTACGTGGCTCTGGAGTTCACGCGCAGCAGCTCTCGCGACTTCCGCGCCCACAACCGATACCTACCCTGGCTCTACCATCCGCCGTCAGCAATGCAGCAGGGGTATGCGTCGACAACAACCTTTATACTAGTGCACAGATGCTGCGGGTGCTAATGAGCCATAATAAATCATTACTGTTGTCTTGAATGATATCAGGTGTGAATAAAAAAATCGTTTTTGATTAACTCCTGATGACACACGACATCATTGTCAAATTTAATCAAAACATTAAATCGTAAATGTTAAATATATACATATAAGAAATATATATATATATATATACAAGCATATATATATGATATACTTTTGATCCTAGTAATATTCATCTGCTTATTATTCTCACCACCACCATCACCGCATTTTAATACGTAGATTATAGCACGTGAAAACGCGTTTAGTCACGATCGATGTCACATCTGATTGGTTTCGCACACGTCTCTCCCGCTCGCAGCCCGAAGGAGTTCACCGACTGCATCGCGCACATCCGCATGCTGTCGTGGCTGCTGCTCGGCTCGCTGACACACTCGGCGATGACGCAGTCGCAGGGCTCCATCCTGTGTCAGCCGATACCCATCGAAGCGAGCACGCACATAGCCGACCACGTGCTCGTCATCCTGACGGGCTTTGCCGAGCAGAGCAAGCAGTCGGTGCTGCACATGTCGTCGCTCTTCCACACCTTCATTCTCTGCCAGGTGAGCGAATGTTACAATGCGCGCTCACGGGTGGCAGGACGTTATTGTCACACGTGTGCGCGGGTGGCAGGACGTCATTGTCACACGTGTGCGCGGGTGGCAGGACGTTAGGTAAGTACAGGTAAGGGAAGCATAGATGGCACATTTCTGACAATCACCCCCAGGTTTATAACAGACTGCGATATCAGTGTTTGTGGCCATAGTTCAGACGCAGTACATGTGCAGCAATAGCTGTTCATTCTACGCCGATTTTTCTCCCCATTAAAGTGGCAACCATGGGAAAAGTAGAAAAAGACTAGAGTTGTCCGAGTCGCCAAAGATGTTGTCGATGGAATCAATGGAAAGCTTGTCTGAAGAACCGAAGGCACATAGAAAGGAAATGCGGCCTAGAACGTTGCTTCCACAGACCAGCCAGGAAAAAGATGGTGAGTCTTCTCTGTGCGAGATTTTAAGGCACCATTCTATAACATATTTATCTGCACTGGTTGGGTAAATGCCACTTATGATCTAATAGAAATCTTTCCAACGTTATTTATATGAAGGTGGATCTGATAAATGCTAGTGTACTTACTGATGGTTTTGATACAGAAGTGAATATATTGCTTACTTATTCTCGTTTCGTCTATTTGCAGATCCGAGTGAGAAGAAGAAGGGCAGACTGCCAAAGTTTGGAACTAAAAAGAGGAAGAGTGGGCTGGCCAGCATTGACGTGCAAAAGATGTTACCAGACCTGCGAGAAGTGAGTCTGGACCCAAATACAGTTAAAAGGTGGGTATAACATATTACAGAATGATATGAAGAATCATATGAAGAATCATACAGAAACATATGAAGAATGGGTGAACAATTAATTGTCATGTGAGACTGTGCTATATGTGCCACGTTAAAACGAAAATTTGGTAATGAACATTCGATATGAAGAAAATAAAAATGATGTGAACAACTACGGCATGACATTATGTGACACACTCTCTCTCCTTTAATTCCTCCTTTCCTCACTTCACTTTTCCTGCTCTCACTATCTTTCTCGCTCTCTCTCTCTCTCTCTCTCTCTCTCTCTCTCTCTCTCTCTCTCTCTC
>NW_014577274.1:81758-84799 GCF_000485595.1 Priapulus caudatus | reverse complement strand
TGTCACATGCGCGCCTGTGTCACGACGTCGTTGTTACACGCGCGCGCATGTCAGGACGTCGTTTTCACACGCACGCGTATTGTGTAAACGAAGTCATGGTCAACGTTTATTTAGCCTGTAGCACCGTCCGTGTCTAATCTCTGTCGATCGATGTCTCTTCGCGCAGCTGTGGACGATGTACTGCGAGCAGATGGCTCTCATGAATCCGCCGCAGAGTGAAGAACACGTCATCGCCTCGGTGACTATTCTGGACTTCTGGGGACGCGTCACTCCGGGCGTTCTTCAGCTCCTCTCGCACTCCAAAGTGGTGAGCATAGGAGAATGAATCTAGGATAAACCCATAGTCACAATCGCGAACGTATCGTAGACACCATGTGTGCAGATATGTTTCCGTTGTAATATGTTATCGGGGGGAGGGGTGGGGGGAATAATGACACATTTGAAAAATTTGTCATTATTCACCTATGATGTTGTGTAACGGTTTCTCCTGGCCATACTTCCCTGTGTCATTGACAGAATTTTACATTCGTATCTACGTGATTTTACGGATAATGACAACTGTAGAATTTGATATTCATTCACACACTGTCTCTGTGATAATAATTATTTGATTTAAAAACCTAAATTTATAGGCGGTGGTATTACTATAGGTGGTGTGGTCTCTTACCAAAGATAAGTAACTAGTTCAGTAGGAACACAAACAATATCGCTACATGTTCTTCCCCATCATCATCATCATAATTAAGACAGATATTTTGTGCCGGTCATTGATATTTGTCCAGAACAATGTCTCGTGACGTTTTGAAAACCGTATAGGTTACATTATCATACACGGCATATATATATCAACAGTACATAATAGAGATTATTATGTTACTCTTGATATATATATATATATATATATATATATATATATATATATATAAACACACGCTTATTTTTACATTGGCACATGTAGCAAAGCCACTTCACTGCTAACAATTAAAAGCTTTATAGGAGCAAAATAGCTCTGCACCTCGCTATTTCACACTTTAATGCATGAAAGATAATGCTCGTATGTCACTTGTGGCAGCAAGTAGTAATATTGCGATTTCAAATACGTATGCGTTTTTCCTTCACGGTTTGAATTTATAGTTAATTTCTCCTGAAACATTTCAGTTCGTTCTCGTAATGTAATAACAACGAATATACCGTATATCTATTTCTATGTAGACCGATGTGTGGAAAATTAGTGCAAAATTATTTTAAACGAATGAATATCATGCTTTGGGTCTTTCTTTTCTTGCCGATCAGGATCGATCAGAGGTTTGAGGAGTTTAAACTAGATAAAATCTTACCAATTTTGCACTGCTTGAGCATGATTGTTTGCAACGTATATAAAATGACTAGAAACATGCTTGTGCTTGTCGAAAACAATAATAATGGAAACGAATATTAATCTTATGTATATATATAAATGCATGCGCTTTTAGTTATTGCGATGACCATGTTTATTTTGTGTGTGCGGTTTGTCAGCTAATATTATTGTGTTGTAGTATGCCTGACCATGCGAGCCATGATAGTTGTTATTGCTACATGCACTAGTTTTTTCAAAAGTTTGCTTGAAACATGCAGCTCTCTGGAGTTTAGAGTGTTGATGGTTCGTGTGGTTAAATTTTGACGTTATGACAGGAATAGCTTGGAATTGTTATGACAGCTATGACAGTTATGAGCTATGACAGTTATAACTCGGCACGATTTGCATATTATCATCAGTAGATAATAGATATAATTATTTGTTTATTATCTGCTCTATTTATCTGCTTTTGATAGCATGAATATCAGATTATGTATTTATAAATATGTAAATATATCATTTATTCGTACTCTTAAACATAATAAATCTTCTCTTAAACCATTAAATTTGTGGCATAAATAGTTGTGTAATAGAATTGGATGTATTAAATTTTGTAGGTCCGTTTGGTGAATTAACATTCAATTTAATTGTACTTCTTCCGTATATATCATTTTATATAAATCTGTCATGCTTTAAAAGCCGTTTGGTACTTTTCAGCTTGCAGAAATGGTCAACCTACACTTCCTCAGTTTGATAGAAGCGCTGCAAGAGTGTAATTCTACTGTACTGTCAAAGGTAAATGCTCATATTTATTATTTTCTCTTCTAAACGGTGTTCTTGTTGCGATTCTACATTGTTTTTTATCTCTTGGATCTATGTATTTTTTCTGAACTTTTCTCTACTTCTGTAATATAGCTGTAGAATGCTTGGCAGTTTTACAGAAATGATAGCATGTTAAAGGTAGCTTCCCTCGAACTTTCCACGTAAATTTATGTAACAAACCACTGTAAAAACGTCAGTAAATAACTCGATCACTACACTTTAACTGAACGTTAGCTTTGAAAACTGTAAAAATATGTATCAAGCCTATATTTGCTCATCGAAGAAACAACTCGAAAAACGCTTTTCACTGCGGTTTCGTAGCCGCCATATTGTTTATATTTGAGCAACCATCATTTCACTCGAGTCAATGTAGCCACTTTCAGATATCATAACTTTTAATATAAATCATTTTATGAAATCAAACTTTGTAGTCTAGACAGAGAGGCACGTACCTCGACTGTTTATCTTATTAAATTCAGAATTTTTACCATAACCGTTTTCGAGATAGAACGTGCTAAAAACCCAACAAAACCTGACAGGACTCTCGACTCGCTTGCTCGCTCAGAATATAGCTTGCTCAGAATACTATAATCTCCCAACAACAAAAGCGTTGCCCTTTCCATATCAGCTAACCATGTACGTGACCAGAAAAACCATTGGGTCATAACATGCCAGTGTATAATTGTATCCCCCGCGATGAAGTTGGCGGGGATATTATGGTTTCATGTTTCCCCAGCCGCCACCGCCGCTCGGTCCGCCGCAGAGAATTTCCTTTCCGCTCTATAACTCGACCCCTAATAGACCTAGCGTGACCAAACTTGGTGTACTTACACATCTTGGGGAGAAGGTGTGCAGAGTACCAAAACCAGGTCACTGCGACCTT
>NW_014577274.1:70605-81733 GCF_000485595.1 Priapulus caudatus | reverse complement strand
GCCAACCAAGGTAAATCGCGAACTTGTACTTTGAGCTTGGATCATATCTCTACTACTTCCAGACAGGCAATATACTAAATAAGGCAAACCAACACCCTAACCTCCTCGCCACCTAGTCCAACCAAACCGCAATTGGTATACCCTTACACATATTGGCGAGACCCAGGTGCAGGGCAGCCGGCTACCAAAAAAGCCAGCGTTCACTGCCGCGCGACGCATTTGTATCTTGAGCGCTTTGACCTTGGACCCCCCCCTTGATGGCACTATTTCCGCTCCTCTGTGCTCTGAACGCGTCGGGGCCCCCTAATCTGAGCCCTACGCGGCTACGAAAGCTTGTATACTACACATCTTGGGAGAAGGTGAGCAGGCGTAACACAAAAGCAGCGTCAGCTCGCGAACCTTTATTTGGACCTTTACTTTGACCTGATTGCATCATTTCCCTTTCTGTCTCTAACTCGCCGCCTAATTGACCTAGCCTGATCAAAACCGAGGTCACTAGCGACCTTTAATTTGACCTTTACCTTGTCGACCCTTGATTCATATTTCCCCGCTCTCGCTGCTTATAAGCTCGGCCGCGTACTTGAGCCTAGCCGCTACCAGAACTGTGGTATATCTGTAACACATCTTGGGAGGAAGGTGTGTGCGGCGTCCAAAACCAGAGGTCGCAGCCTGCACCTTTATTTCGCACATTAACCTTGACTCTTCATCATATTCCCTCCGCTGGCTAATACCTGCGGCCCCTAATTGACCTAAGCGGCGACAACTTCGTATACTGCTACACATCTTGGCCGGAGCAAGCACGGGGATACATGTATTGCAACAACTGCCGCTTTTAGTCCGGGCTACGGGGTAATGGTGCATGAATAGTGTGAAGCTTGCTTTTTTCGAGCATATATAATGTTTTTTTGCCTGTTCTTGTCAGTGTTTATGGTGGCTGATGCAAATCCGAGTGTATGCGCCCAGCTCGTATGTGTTTGAGCGCGCATTTTTTTCATAGATCCAACATGCCACCCCAGAAAAACATCTTTTTTGTGAATAACCGGCCGACAAATATTGTAATTTATACCGCTGCCCAGTATGTATGGAACATGTTATATAAATCTTGGGTATTGCGGACATTTGGGCTAGCCAAATACCAATTACTCGCATCTAGTGTCAGTTCTTCGAGGATATGAACTTATTCATAAGTTTCTTCTTTTTACCCGCGGTCGATAGCAGCAATTCCCCAACCTAGTCTGGGCTATGTTCAGGGACATATACTAACACTGTTTTAACAATGTTCTCCACACAATTCTAAAAACAGCTGGTTCGCCAAATCCTGGGGTGTCATGCGCAGTGTAATACAGGTTTGAATACATTTTTGAATAAAAACAATTAAAAGTGGCAGCCAAAACTGAATGAAGCCCAGATCTCGTTCGGCTCAAGGTTTCGGCAAGGTATAGGGAGGTATAGCGCACTGAGTCGTTTGATGAGTTTTGTGCATGGGCAGCAGGGCCCTTTGGATGGCTGGCCAGCGGCCTTGAAGACATTCTCAAGTCAACATCTTGTTCGGTCGGTGCCAAACGCTTGTCTCTGGCAATGACGTTTGCGAGAAAACATCCGAGGCGCGTTAGAATTGTGGCTGGAACGAACTACTATGGGTCATTACTGACAAGGACAAAGGAATGTCTGAACATTGGACGGAACGCTGCATGAACAGGTACTTGGAACTATCAGTAGGCGAGTAGGCACAGACCAAAGCTGTGGGTTGACTGCCCTAATGAAGGGCCTGGTCCTCGATGCATCCATGACTTTCGTACGTGCTGAAAGAGAAGCGCAATTGACGCCACTTCAAATTTCTGTGCTGCAGTTGGAGAAAATGCTAGGCGGTCTTGCTTCTTTTGATGCAGCGACATGTTAATTACGGCCAAGCGTATGAGACTGTACTATCTGGCGCTCTATGCAGGCGGCTCATGCCAGATGTCCTAGAGAAGTTTGCTGACGTGGAGAACATGTCATGGCATCGACAAGATGGTCTTCTGACACTGTCCTGTGTCAGACCTCTTCATCGCGACAACACGTACATGTGCTAGCGGCAAAAGGGCGCTTCTGGTATGCCTTGGCTCGCACGCCTGAATGAACTGTACTCTCGCCATGCTGGGCTCTATCAGCGTTAGCATGTTTGGACAGGTTGACGGAGGGATTTGGAAGTGCTACAGGATGGGTAACATCATGACAGCGTGTCACGCTGTCATAAGGAGGAGCGACACACACGAGGGCGTGAAGCGAGAGCTGCTGACAGAGCTGAAAGATTCGTGAAGGCACTGTGGCACATGCATTGATGTGTTTGATAGTGAGCGCACGGCACACGCAACTGGAAAGTCTTGTCAACCATCATTCTCTGCGTCAGGCTGTGGGATGACAAGCAAGTGTCCAAACTCGCTGATGAATTCCGTGAACTATTTGGGCAACTGCATCAGTGCGTTGGCAAGTATGAAGCACAGGTGGCCAGCGGGAATTTCAGACAACAAGATCTGTAAGAAGGTCAAACCAATGTTCAGCCGTTACAAAACGCAGCAAGGATGAAGAGTCCGGGCGCTCCGATGAGAAGCGTGAACACTCGAACCTCATCTATGGGAGCCCGACCGTCATTGGAATCACTGCGCTTCTTGCCAGAAGCGCGCATTTCTAACCAAAATGCCTGCTTCTGCCTATGAACTCAGCTCCCCTTTCGCATCTGCTCTGCTTGCAATGGGCTAATCGTGACATGAAAACAACGCTCCAACTACCTTATCTGCTGAAGTCCACAGTTCTAACAAAGTCAGAATGTAGTCAAAGAACACAGCGCGCCTTGCGAAAATGTTATTCTAGATGTTGTGCAATTCTGTGGACAAGTCTCCTCTGGCCTCAGGTGTCAACTTTGTTCCAATGCTGGTGTTAGCTCGCATAACTGGCGTTCATGCGTGAATGGTAGGCACAGGTTCTGCGATGTAGCTGTTTGACAGATACTATGTGACTCGAGCATACAAGTCCATGCTGTCGGCTGCACTAACGTGCAAGACGTGTCAGTTCCGTGTGTAGCAAACATTACCACCTGATTGCTGCACTACCAAAAGCTGAAACGTGCTCACCCTTGAATTAGGCAGCTTAACAAAGAGGCAGATGCACTCGATATGACTCGTAGATGAACCTGAGTTCTGTGCTGACGTCTCCACCGACGAGGGCAGAACGATCATTCGTGACACGCGGCCTGATGCTGGCGTCACATTGAGGTCAGGTACTGGTACCAGCTCGACACCTAGTGACACACTGAGGAAGCTTGACGATCCTCATTGCTTTCATCGCAATAAAAAAGCTGTGCAGGGCATTGCATCTATCAAGAGTTGTGTCCTGACGGCGACGACACAGGATGTCGCTTACCGTGAATCCCTGCTTAACCATCATAATCATGTGCAAACAAAACGACATGCGCCCAAGCACAGTACAACATCTCTATGGAGTCATCAGCGGCAGAACATCGGCTCTATGATTGATGGTCAATCAAGTTGTAAAAAGCAATGCAGCAAGTTATGTCCACACTCGCTGGCGCTCACGGCCTAACTGGTCTGCCGATCCCGTATCGCCTGCTTTTGCTGAATTGTGGCAAGGCAATCAGTGCCTCGAAGCGGCAATCTGGAAGCATTTGCTGGACACATATGCAAGGCAGGAGTCCATCGCTACTTCACCTGAATGACAATCGTCGACCTCTATGTCTGGGATATGAGGCATGGTGTAGCCGACAGAAGCAAGACATAATCTCAGAACACCAATGCCGAGCAGCTGCGTTTTCATCAACGACAACGCTAGTTTGGCAAAGACATGTAGCCATGAAAACTGGGAGCCTCTACCACCAACAATGGCGCACCTCTTCAGACCACAGCTGTACGGCGTGCGCCACTATCAGACAGTTCCGGAATGGCTGGGCTGGATGCCCGTCACCGTCCAGCTCTAGATCCTCAAACTTTGATGGGAGAAGAAGTCCTAACGTGCTCCATGGTTGTATATATCATGCTATGAAGACATTCCGCAGGCCTATCTGTTGCCCAGAATGAAAGGTATTCACATCTCATGCAAGCTGTGGTTGCAAATCTGCTGCAAATCAGGCAATGTTGTAACTGTACCAGTTCGTCTAGCATGTACGGGTTGCTGGCAATGCAGAGGTGACAGAAAGCCTGCCGAAAATGTGGTGAAGAGGGTACCACACAGGAAGAACTAAGCTGGGGAATGAGGAGAATGAAGATCCTGAATGATTCGAAGATGCTTTTTGAATAATTGAGATGAAGGCATTCTTCGCTGTGCTTCAAGTAAGACTCCGTCTGTTTTCTTTGTTGAATGCAGTGATCGGAACCATTCTGTCCATTATCTTCATTTCCTTTGTTCAGTATTAAGCGGACCTGTCTGAATATGATGTCTAATTACCATTTTTAATCTGTTTTTATTGCAAAATGCTCAACCTGTATTAAGCTGGCATACATCAGATTTGGAACACAACTGGGTTGAAAATTTGAGGGAATTTTGAAAAGCATGTTATATAGTGTCCGCTGAACATAGCCCCAGACTAGTCCACGGCGGTTGGGAATTGCTGGCTATCGCTGGTAAAAAGAACAAAACTGAAAAGTTCATATCTCAAGAAGCTACAACTAGATGGAGTAATGGTATTGGGTTACCAAAATGTCCGCGCAATACCTCAAGGTTTTATATACATGTTGTTCCAATACATATTGGGGTAAATAAATACAATACTATCGCGTTATTCAGCAAAAATAGTTGTATTTTTCGGGTGGGCCATGTTTGGATAGAGAAAAAATCTCATAGCACATACGAGCCTGCATACATCGTATTTGGCATTCAGCATTATTAAACATTGACTAAGAAAAAGTAAAAAAACATTATATATGTGCCGAAAAACAAGCACCTGCGGCCCTCTAGTCCCGACCGCACGTTATTCTAGTTTTACGGTTAATAGCATGCCGGTTCATATAGCATTAAGCACGGCAAGTGTGTGGCGCAGCCCAGATCGCTGCTAGCAGCACACGGTAAACGGCGTTTAATGCATTCGACCCGCCAACGCTTTTCACGTTCTTGTAGTCTAAAAGCTTTGACTGAATCGTATTCCCTGAAGCAATGTTTTTTTTACCTATCGAGACGAGCCATATATGTGACCCGCTCCAGCATATTCCGGAAGAAGTCGGTTTCCGGATCTTCACAAATTGGCTGGTTAGATCAGTGCAATTCTTTAGATAGCAGCCAATATATTATATATCAATTTTAAAGGTCATTAAATGATCTATTCAGCATATGCACATAAACTCAATTTGTAGAATTTCCTACTTAATCCTGGTGTTTTGCTGGAGCGGGTCACATATAGCAATGTTAAAATAATTTATTTTTGGCCTGATTTTATGATTTGCCTGCTTGAAAGTTCGAGGAATATCCCTTAATGGCTATCTAGACAGGCAGGGTGGCATATAATGATAATATTCACATTGCATAGTGATACTATGTAATATATTGTACAGTAGTAATACAATGTATAGATATACTCATATATATATAATTACAAACGCACCTGACTGACAAATGCTTTGTTTTTTCCATGTATAGTTCTTCCCCATGTGGGGTCCAGTACTGCACTGCTACCATTCTCAGGTAGGTGAACTAAATTTTAATAATTATCCTAGTTAGTATTTATTGTTTATTATGTTCTTATACTCAGTACAATGATGAATGACAGCTTTGTGATGTGCCTTCTTGAACTCTGACTGCTAAGATAAATTCTACATTTCTGATACCACCTACATTTCGCATCAGTGCTGTTATCCACTACGTTTGCCTACACAGTCTCTCGTTAACATAACCAACGTCGTATTACTCTGGCTTTCTTTGGGTTTGGCCAGTGCATCCCCCCACTTGCCTCATAATCTTATGTAGTCTTTCAGGTCTTGAGGTGAAAGTAGCTCAGCTTAGGCAGAAACTATGCCATGATAAGTTCACTGCTAAACTTAGGGCCCTATCACTTTGCTACCAATGGTATAGAATGATAAGCTGGTCCGAACCCTCGAGCTGGGGCAGTGGCTCTGTGTCCTGTTGTGCTGGTCCGGTCTCCCGGCTCTCACGCGTGCTTACGTGCGCTGATAATGCCGGGAGTGTATAATATAGATATACACTCCATTATAGTACTATACACGTATTCATATAGTGTATAAAGTGTCATATAGTGTATTTACACTATACACTATTATCCTCTACACTATATTATACACTCCTGATAACGTGTGCGGTTGGCACGCAGCTGCCGGGACAGATGCTGGTGCGGCTGCAGAACTGCCAGAACTGGATCCCGCCGGTGCAGACCAAGGAGGAGCTGGCCTACAACTCCACCGTGCTGCTGCACTGGCTCAAGCGGCTGCAGTTCAAGATGGGCCAGATCGAGATGCAGTCGTCCGCCGCCACACAGTTCTACACCGTCTGAGGCTCTCGTCCGCCGGAGCAGCCGGAGCTGTCTTCGCGGCGTGTCGACCATCGCATCACAGGTGGCGCCCCCTAGATCTCAACCGCTCGGCACAACTGCCGGAGTTCGTCGCACGTTCGTCTCGACATGATTCGATCAAATTTTGACCAATCAGAGCGGGCCCTGTTACAACAGGCGGTGCTGTTAGACTTGCTCCTCTGCGTTTTTTTCTTTGTATAAACTATTGGGAACCTGTCTAACCAGTAGGTGGCGCAGCATGCAAGGTTGCAAGTGCCAATGAGGACGGGAGTTGCTAGAACACGGGCGTCAAAGGAGGGTCACGTGATGTGGCTGCACTTGTGTTAGGATTAGGGTTAGGGTTAGGGTTAGGGTTAGGATTAGGGTTAGGGTTAGGGTTAGGGTTAGGGAAATAAGGCCATGTCTAGCACGGAAGTATGACTGTGGAATCTTTCTGTGGAAGATTTGGACTTTGAAGCGTACGAAGTGACTAGTGCTGCCACGTAACAGCACCCTCCTTCGGCGCCCGTGTTCTAGCAACACCCAATGAGGACACCCCCCCTCCCCACGCCATTAAAATATTCTGCTGGCAGCTTTGGATAAAGACGGGCAGCTTGGTGTGACCTTATGGACTGTATTGTGTTTTGTTGGGTACAACTAAATTTTTCACACGTCAACACGTGGTCGCACAAAATTCACCTGCCTTCAACATCTAATGTCTGGCAAGTGTTGTTGCATTGTTACACAGAAATGGTTCGACAAAATTCATTGCGCTAAGCAATTATTGGCTATTGCTTACATGCACTAGATGCGAACGGTTAGCTGTGAGTCTGTATTTGATACTGAAAGTAGAGGTTAGGTTGTTAATATTACAGTATGTTTTCCAATGAGTACAAATATTTAGGGATGTTGTCTGCAAGCATGTGTCAAGATATAATGACGAGAACAATTATGGATATCAGATTATTTTTAACTACAGTACGATGGATTCAATGGAAGAATGTGGTTAATCCGTTAGGGTTAGGGTGAACATAGATCCGGGAGAACACATACCAAACAACAGCAAACTGTTCAGGACATGGGAGAAAAGTCAATAGTTACTGTGATAGTTTTTATCTTAATCTCCCCATGTTTTACAAACTTGATTGTAATATCGCTGCTACACAAAACACTCAGTAATCAAAGCAGCTGGTCATGTGCACCTCTGAATGATCGAGTATTCTGCTGCTTTAGTATAGGTGTGTCCGTGCTATTATACCTAAAGTCCATCGTAACATCGGCTATATTGCACTTCTGATTATGCTACCTTCTAGTCAAATACGTACGAGTTTCTAAATGATAAAGATAGACTTTCTTGATTAAGAAAAGGAATTAATTGATAAATGAAGGGAATCTAATTAATTATGCAATGTCAGATCTAATGTATATATTTTTTTGTAATGTGTTTATGCCGACGCTGTATGGGGCTGCTAGTGACTGCACCATGACATTATATTAAATGCATGTATATCTCAAGAAAGTTGGAAAATATTCAGAACTATAGCCAAAAGTGACACCATTAGTGTTTAATCTAGTCATTGTTGTCTAGTCATAATTAGTCATTGTTGTCTAGTCATAAAGTTGGGTATACATCCAAGAATGGGTAATGTCAGAAAGATTGTGTACAAGAACTTGGTTCCTCTTTACTCTGTTAACCAATAGAATAGAAATGACATACGGTTTTCTAAACATGGCGAAAATTTTGTACTACATGTAAACATAAATGTGACTATTGTTACTTTGTTACTTGTATAGCTTATTGTCATTGTCATTGTGCTTGTAGAGCTTATACAGTAGCACCATAAAAATCACGAGGTTATTACATAGATATAGATATATATTAAACGAGCATTTCTTTTCATGTTTACTATGCGTGAATGTATACACTACAGCATTGAAAAGAAACATTCAGAATTATTGTTCGTCATTTGAAATTTGTGGCATATGAAAACCAATCACGATACAGTAGATTACATAATGTCTAATTTGCTGCCAGAGTCTATTATTAAATACAATCTACTGGTTCATTAATCATTCTTAGCATAATTAAATTACATTACCAAGTTTGAAACCGACGATATTGTTTGTACAATGGGACGTATCTGTGACAATCAGATGAGAAGAGAAATGCACGGGGACTCCACGGTCACTCATCATCCAGCTTCGCTCCCCTGCCTGATGACTGCTGTGACAGTGGCTACTCCGGTTTCTTTGGGAACGACATGTCGAGGAGTGTGTAGCCTATTGCACCGAGCGCCACGCCACATAGGCACATCGTAGAGACGTAGAGAATTCGATCCACTGCCCCTCGCTTTAGGTGCACGGGCACTCCGTCCTGTCTCTAGAAATGAACAATGTGGTGTGAACGTATATTTTTCACAAGTTCTTTTTTTCACGTTCGTAGATCTCTGGATCTAATGGAAAACTACACTTATGCAGAGACCCTAAGGCAACACTGTGGCATGTACAATTCTTAGTAGATTGTATTTGTGACAATACATAGCCTGTGTATAAACTAAGGTTATTAATGCGCTTCTACACTGCAATGTCCGACGTCTTCATAATCCTACACATTGTGGCTGAACTGATGTACTTACTGTCATAACATCCTGCAGCTGTCTAATACGGGGATTGAAATTGCCTTTAGATGCCACCTGAAATGAGGAACTTGAATATAATTTTATGTATCAAGCATGTAATGTATACAAATAACACATGAACTGTCAATTTTTCTTTATTATAGTAAACCAGAATATTATTATACTGGCAACTGTGACATTTTCAGTTCCTGGTTTTTAATAATCATATATAGCGACCCAACTTTAATTAATTTTCTAGTTTAAAAAAACCTGTGACCAAGATGGCAAGAAATGCACTAAACTATCTTTTGATTATTTCAATTAAGGGACTTGGGAAATAGCTTGTGACGATGAAATCCAAGTTCAAACTTCTGAAACTTAATAAAAAGATTTCAGATTATAACAAGTTGTACACATTTTGCTTGACTTTTGGTTGTTTACATCTTTGGTACCACAGATATGTATCTGGTACCATCTGGTATGTATAGTCTGTATACATGATCATATCATGTTTACATTCATTATTGTCATTTAATTGTACTAGTAGTAGTAGTAGTAGTAGTAGTAGTACGAGTACACTTAGCTCTAGTAACTATAGTACACTGTACAGTGGTACATTGTACGTGTAGCAATAGCTCTAGCACTATAGCCCGCGTACAGTTGCCGCAGGGCTATAGAACATTCTATTACGAATACTCGGGACCAACTTATTCACGGTTACTCGCGGCTATAAAACATCTGTGGTAGGCAATTAATGCCTCTTATCCGAAGTGAATATGTCTAAAGTTATATCCGCTACTAAAATTTAACCTCTAACTATCGTTGAAATGGTCTACTTGCGGTATTTCTTGTGAACGAACATTATTTACAAACTTCAAACGGCCATTTTTGGTGCTGCTGCAGTAGCGTCAGTCAGTGGTAACTATGTATTTCCGCACGTGGAGGGGTGGGCAAGTTGGGTTGGTTGTGGACAAAAACATTTGTCAAGTAACAAATTAAGCGATCAAAAAAGATTGTAATATTAGTTTTGTCATGAAAGATGAACAAATTACTATTATTAATTTGTTACTTGACAACAACGTTTTTGTCCACAACCAACACAACACGCCCACCCCTCGACGTGCGGAAATACATAGTTCCCGCCGACCGGCTGGAGTAAGTTGGTCCCGAGCATTCGTAATAGGATGTTCTATAGCCCTGCGGCAACTGTACGCGGGCTATAGTACTACTAAGTACTAGAGCTGGTGTAGCAATAGCCACAAATTACCTTCTCGCTTAACACTACGTTGGGTACGACGTGTAACGACGTTACTAGACAATCCTACAACGTGTAACAGTCGGAGAGCCTGGTCGGTTTACCGTTTAGTGTAGCAAGTACACTGCACAGTCTGCAGTGCACATTGTGACCCACGTGCAGTTTAGGTCTAGTACTATGGCCCTTGTTGCCACGGCACAGGCCCAGGCGCGGATTTAGGCCGGTTTGCACCGGTTTCCAGAAACCGGTCACAGGCCTCAAAATTCACCAGAATGCACCAAATATAGCCTAATTTTTTTTAAATTCCCGGGGGGGGGGCATCCCCCCGGACCCCCCTAGCTGCAGAAGAACATATGGAAACTGTACGACATCGACAACACTATTGCCCATTGGCAGTGTTTTGTATCTTTGTATCTTTGTATCTTAGTACCCTTTCTTGTATTTCACAAGGCATTCGATTCTACGAGGTGCGGGGTTTATCTAGAGAGAAAGAGATTTTAGCCGCCTCCAGTTCTCTAGACGATCTGCAGCCCGGATATCCGCGCGAAGCGCGCCAACGCCGCCTCGCGGCAAAAACTAACACAGGATCGCTGCCCCTACTCAAATAGCTTTACATGTGCTCTTCGAGTAAGGGCTAAAGCCGTATTATCGGTCCCTTCAGCAGTTGTGGCCATTGCAAGGCGGCTTTGACTACCCAGGCAGGAAGACGGCTGCTCGAAATGATCGCACAAATACAGATACAGATACTAGCTATAAAACAACGTGTAA
>NW_014577274.1:57952-69510 GCF_000485595.1 Priapulus caudatus | reverse complement strand
AACTCAAGTCTATGAACATAATATGTGTTCGTGCAATCAATTCTGCCCAAATCTACCATTTATTTACGCCATCGGCGATTCGTCGAGCATGCCCGGGCAGCAGATCGATTTTGGGTCTCTTATGCTCATTTCATTGTACACACTCCTTAAGCTGCCCGCCACACGGTGTGTCTTGTGGGCTGCGGCGCATCGGACACGCGTGCCTGATGGCGCAAGCACAGACACACGTGTGGCGCGTGCAAACACATGCGATTTCCTTGGTGTGGAAATATCACACGTGTTTGAATATTTTCTGCCCACGCTGTGGCAGATTCCCACGGTGGTGCGGAGTCGCTGTGTCATATTGTACACCGGCATCTATGTAAGCTCGACCATAGGCAGGCAGGTCAAGCGAGTCACGCTGATCTTAACTTGCGGTTGCAGCGGTCGGTTTGCACTTGCGGGTACAGCGCACGTACGACGCAGATGCCCCGGCTACGTACACGCGGTATACGCACGTACACGCGGGTACACGCACGGTGCACGCGGGTACACCGCACGTACACCGCGGGACGGGCCGCACGTACACGCAGGTACACGCACGTATCACGCACGTACACGCGGGTTACACGGATACAGCGTACGTACACGCAGCGTACACGCACGTACACGCGGATAGCACGCACGTAGCACGCGACGTACACGCAGCGGTACACGTCTATCTTGGTACAGCGAAGCGGTACACGCGGTACCGCCGATACACGCCGTAAAACAACGCAGCGTACACGCGGATACACGCACGTACACGGCACGTACACAGCAGATACTACTCACGTACACAGCGGGTGGCACGCGGATACACGCACGTACAGCGCACGTACACGTCGGTACAGACGCGTAATACACGCACGTAAACACGCGGGTACACGCGGATACACGCACGTACAGCGGTTATACGCACGTACAGCGACAGATCACGCAATGTACACGCGGGTACACACGACGTGGCACGGCGGGTACACGCACACGTACACCGCGGTACCCGGAGCTACACGCACGTACACGCGGTACACGTGCCGTGTACCCGCGTGTCAGTGCGTGTACTCTGTGTGTAGTGCGTGTAGTGCGTGTACGTGCGTGGTACCCGCGTGTACGTGGCGTTTATCCGCGTGTACACGCGGTGTACGTGGTGGATGGCTTCGTGTACGTGAGTGTACCGCATGTGCGTGCCGTGTACGTGCGTGTATGCTCCGCGTGTACCCCGCGTGTACGTGCCGTGTATCTGTGTGTACGTGCGTGTATCTGCGTTGTACGTGCGTGTACCCCGCGTGGTACGTGCGTGGTATCTCCGTGGTACCCGCGTGTATGGTGCGTGTAACGCGCGTGCACGTGCGTGTACGGCCGCGTGTATCTGTGTGAGCGTGCGTGTATGCTGCGTGTACGTGCGTGTTACGCCGCGTGTACGTGCGTGTATCCGGCGTGTACGCCGCGTGTACGTGGCGTGCTATGACGCGTGTACGGCCGCGTGTTAGCGTGCGCTGCTATCGTGCGTGTATCGCCGTGCACAGCCGCGTGTACGTGCGTGTAATGCTGTGTGTACGTGCGTGTAGCGTGCGTGTATCCGCGTGTAGCGTGCCGTGTAGCGTGCGTGTATCCCGCGTGTACCCGCGTGTTCACGTTTCGTGTCTGTGCGTGTACGTGCGTGTACGTGCGTGGTACGTTGGCGTTGTACGTGCGTGTATCCGCGTGTTACGTGCGTGTACGTGCGTGTACGGTACGTGTATGCCGCGTGTACGTGCGTGTACGTGCGTGTACTCTGCGTGTACGTGCGTGTACCCGCGTGTACGTGCGTGTGACCGGTTGCAGCGTGCGTGTACGCGTGGGTCGTGTACGTGCGTATACCGCGTTGTACGTGCGTGATTCTTGGCGTGTAAGCGGTCGTGTAGCCGCAGTGGCAACCGCGCTTGCAACCCGCCAAGTTAAGATCACGGTGAGCTGTCGCTGACGCTTGCTGCTGATTGTCGGTTTACATAGCATGCCGGTGTGCAATATACACAGCGACATTCCGGCACAGCGGTGTGGAATCTGGCCAACACGCTGGCAGAAAATATCCAAACACGTGTGATATTTTCCTACACGCCAAGAAATGCGCTGTGTTTGCACCGCGCCACGACGGTGTGTCTTGTGCTGGCGCCATCAGGCAGCGCGCGTGTCCGATGGGCGCAGCAGCTAAGCATCACACCGTGGTGCGGCGGCTTACCGGCTGGCGTTATAGGCTAAGCCTTGTTTCTTACAGCTCGGGAGGGGTGTTTACAAATATAAGCTTAATAAACGAGGATCATAGGGGCCCTTCTGTTCTCTCTGCCCCTCTGCGTTTTTCCGCTCTTTCTCTCCCTCCTCTCTCACACACACACACACACGTCTCGTCTCTCTCTCTGCTCTCTCTCTCTCTCATCTGCTCTCTCTCTCTCTCTCTCTCTCTCTCTCTCTCTCTCTCCCTTTTCTCCTCTCCTCTTTTTTTCTTTTTTTTAATGTTAGTTTGGGACAGAGGCAAGTGGGGTGTTTAACACCCCAAACACCCCCCTTGCGTACGCCACTGGCTGGAACTACATATTGTTGGTTTCCAATGGTGTACGTAGCACACATACTTGGATTGCCCCAGTTTGCTCTAATTTTCGGTATTTTTTTCATATAAGAACCTGCTTATTTACCAGGCTGAAGTGGTTCTTATATATATAGGTGCTTTATTGGTCCAATTTCAGCTTGGAGGTTCTTAATCCACAGTTTCTTTTATGCGGGTGTTTACTGTATGGCGCCAGCTTTTACCAAAAATGTTTTAGTGGCGAGCTTAGACGATTACCCTTTATTGTGCACGCGCAATGTAGAAAGGGGACATTTGCCATAGGTGGGATGTATACCATAACCATGCTACACCGGCCAACAATGAACCAATGTTGGTCCAACTGTGAATCAACATTCAGGATTTTTACGAAATGTTAGTGTTTTGAAGGTAATTTACCCACGAGTGAGTCTCATGAGAGCTAAGATGGGGCTCAAAAGGCAATACATAGTGTTAGGCAGCTGCAGGCTACAGGACACAACAAATTATATAATGGCCAAAAAATATGCAGAAATCTAGCTTTATTTACAGTTCGCAATAGCAAACGGCTGTGAATCACATCTCTCAATTAACAATTGAGAATTCAACAGAAAACTACACTCAGTTCCAGCTGAACTAATGAAATACGTGAACTTCTGCAGAGCAACAATACTCATATAATGGCTGATACTATAACTACAAGAACACGAACTGCAGTTGCTCATGTTCCTGCGGGCTCCTGCATGTTGTAATTGTTGCTGTAGCCACGCACTTGAATATACTGAAATTTGAATTTTCAAGGAATTGGGCTATAGCCAAAACTGTAGTTTTACGTGTAGTCAACTAAAACTGTTTTGTTGTTGTTGATTGCACTGCATGGGTAACCTTTAGAAGATGCACAGTGACGAAAATCTGTTGGAATTTCGTTATTATTAATCAATTACACCCAACTGATCGATAATAGATAATAATAATCAGTTAATAATCAGTTAATCACGTTCATCAAGAATATTTAGCAAATACACCCAAAAAATGGGCCCAGTACCAGCTGTTCTTCACACTCAAAGCAAAGCAAGATAAAGTGCTGACAACACTATATTTTGTTTTGCATTCTAAATTGCACTTTGGCACTTTGGCAAATGGCGCTTTGTTGAATGGCTAGTGGCGATAATTAGTAGTTTTTACAGAGATTGACTATTTCTTTTTCATAATCGATGAGCAGGCAACAGACTGATCCATTTGTAATACACATTTTGCAGCTTATATTCAATATCAACACATGACATTGCTGCTCACTAATCAACATTAATACATAATTATTATCAAGAGCTAATAATAAGGTATTATTAGCTCTTGATATTATTAAATCACTTTTAGTTATGATGTTATTTCAGTTGAAAGTATAAGTGTTAATCAGACAATACCGTACCAATCCTACCTTTCAGTGCACAATGCCTCTATTTTTGAAACTATTACTATAATTATCTGATTTATTTTTAAAACTACACAGTGCTTAAAAAAACTAAACAATAAACATTTTGTTTCACGTAAACACATAACCATATAAAATAGTTGTGGTCAAGTGAATTAGTAGGGCACAATTTGCAAAGAAGATTTACTTACTGATTATTAAAACAATATAAAACATTTGTAATAGCTTGTTATATGTTAAAAAAATAAATATTATGCAAGTTTATAAATATAAACTTCATCACACAGTTGCATAGCTGAAAATTGATTTATCACATTAGAATTACCTTTACAGTTTAGCGGAATGGAATCTTTTGGCATGTTCTGAACAGTTCTCTCAATGGGCTATCTTCTGAGAATGCCATATTCATATATATTTACAAGTTTGAGCAGTGTCCAATGTGCCTCATATATACGACTATGCGTTTATCATTTGTTCCTATACGTAGCAGATGGGGGTATTTCTCTTTCTGTACGTATACAGACCTACTAAATGCTTTTTCTATGCAGTACTATGTGAACAGCAACAGCAATACATGACCATGTGTATCATATAAGTAGTAAACAGAGGTATTTCACTTTCTGTACGTATACAGAGCTAAATGTCTTTTCTATGCAGTACTAACACACTGGCTTACAATTGCATACAAGACAATAATGAAACTAATCCAGGCGTTCTACGATACTTCCATTTCCTCAGACGACTTCCAACTACTTAACGACGAGAGTGCCCTTCTGGCTGCGGTTGGTGAAGTTGTTGTTTCGTGAGCATGCGTAGTAGTAGGTTCCCTTGTTGAATCGCAGCATTGCCCCCTCGTAGCTGGCAGGCGCGTCATCCAGTGTCGAGCTCATCTTCAAACCAACGCCAAAGATGTACTTGGCGTGCTTCTGACCGGGGCAGTCCTTGGCAGTGAAGCACCTGTGTGTGCGAGCGTGCACAGAATCAGGAGGGGAGGAGAATCAGTTCAGACGAGACGACAGTATTCACAGTTTTTGCACTATAATTATTTAGCGGTTTTTTTCGGCATTGTATTTTTTCCCCAATATTTATTTACGCACTACCTATATACACACTATTTACACACTAGACAGGCAAAATTTAAATACTTAAATGTAATTATTTAACAGGTATGGAATGAATTAGCTCTACGATACACTCCACAAGTACCTCTACCACGTGTGTGACATCACAATAGTTATTGATAGGTCGGAAACTGTCGGAATCCTTTGGGTTTAGATCCTTGCTTGCATGGTGTAGAAATCACAATGAAATGGTAGGTGGATGGATTTCATCAACTAATAAATACGTCCTACATTTGTACACTTTCTTACTAACTTAACCTGCTGCTGGTAAACCGACTACTTCTTTTGTAGCAGTGCAGTCGCATGCCACTCTTGGTGTCACGTGGCTGCACTCATATGTTTATCGAGTAACAGGAATTCTCCAGCGTAATTCTAAACGGCCGCATGTGTACCTGTAGCGTCCTGATGATGCCATGTTGAGAGCTAGGTCCATCGGCGAGACGTTCTTTTTACCGTGGTAGATCCACGCAATCTTCGCGTTCTCCCACAGCGTTGAATTCTCATATGGTACGGGGAAATTCTCGCTGAGTTTATTTAGCTGCACTATGTTGTTCCTATCTGTGCCTGAAAATACAGTTGTTGTTGTTGTTTTACTTGATTATAATTTATATTCAGAGTTTATAAAACAGAGTAACTCTGATGATTTATAGATAGACACATACATTAAAAAGCAAAATACAACAATTAATATTGGAAAAGATTCTTTCTAGATAATATGCACCTGAGTGGGAGGGAATAATACGGTTTGCATCACCATATATTCATTTACTATGAGCATAGTACTACATTCATCATAGTTGGTATCACACAATTGCTTTATCAAAAACAATGCGTGTGCAGACAGATTTTCCGATGTGGCGCAACTCTATCACATGATAGTAGATGCAACTTTAAAAAAGAGCCCAACATACCAGACTTCCCTTCACCAGCGTCCCCTGTTTGGCCATCACCCCCCGGAGCTGCATTGTTGTGGGTATTCGACCCTGTCCACTGGACATGAACAAGGTCGGCTGTAGTGACGTGTAGATCATTCGGAATGAAATCGTATTCTACTGCTGGGTAAACCTGAAGCATACAGTTTGCACCAACAAATTTAAACATGTTGTGGCTATCACAGTCACACAAGCAAAATTTAACCACACAGACACGTACGCACGCACCCACCCACACATGTACACACACATGCATACGTACACGTGCACAGATACAGACACGTACGCACGCACTCACCCACACATGCACGCACACACACCCGCACGCACACCCGCACACACACCCGCACACGCACACGCACCACAAACACGCACACGCACCACTACAAGGGCGTAGCCAGGAATTTGGATTAGGGGGGTCCTCGAGCGAGTAACAAGGGTGGTCTGTTTGGTGGTCTGAATTTTTTTTTTAGTTAAATGTAAAAATAGTGCTTTAAAATCAATTTAGATGCTGTTTTGTTGACAATACTATTTCTTCTGCAGCTCTACAACAACACCGATGTCGTGACCGATCCAAGATTCCAAGGAGGGGGTTTAAAACAGATGGGGGGTATGGAGGTCCTCCCCCAGAAAATTTTGAAAATGTAGATCGCAGGAGATGGTATTTGAGGCACTTTTTGAGTACATGTACAGCCTTCATTCTGACTACGACAATTCTATTTTTAGTGGAACAATTCTCTTTTTTTTAACTTTCGGATCATGGCCCCCACATGGCCCCCCCCCTAACTACGCCAATTTTTTAACGTTAATTTTTTTAACGAGGCCAGGATTAGGCCAGCTACGCGCTTTTAAAGTGTGTATTGCGAGATTTTTGCTCAGAAAAACTAAATATAGCTGAATATAGTCTCACCTGACAGCGAAAATATCACTGATTACACCAACATTAAAAAAAAGAAGATTTTATGCAGTTATAGCATAGAAAATTGGATATGAACACATCATAACAGCAATGCATTTTATCGTGTCGCGACAATGTCTAATGGCAGAATTGGTAAACTTGTATTTGTGTCGGTGATGAATTGAAAACAAGTGCGTCCCTGTACTGGGGGTATTGCAGATAAGCGGTGGCGCCACAAGCTAATCCATACTTCCTGTTAGTTCAAGATGACAGAAAACGAATGTTTACAAAAACGATTAGTTCGAAACTGGCAGTTTTCGGTGAATACGAAGGTTCTAAGACATTTTATTGTTACTCTAGACAATTGCTGTTACTCAAGCTGTCCACTGGACATGAACAAGGTCGGCTGTAGTGACGTGTAGATCATTCGGAATGAAATCGTATTCTACTGCTGGGTAAACCTGAAGCATACAGTTAGCACCAACAAATTTAAACATACTGTGGCTATCACAGTCACACAAGCAAAATTCAATCACACAGACACGTACGCACGCACCCACCCACACATGTACACACACATGCATACGCACACGTCCACAGATACAGACACATACGCACGCACTCACCCATACATGTACGCACACATGCACGCACGCACACGCACACACAGTCGCACACGCACCACAAACACACACACGCACCACAAACACACACACGAACACGCACCACAAACACACACACGCACACGCACACGCACCACTACAAGGGCGTATCCAGGAATTTGGATTAGGGGGGTCCTCGAGCGAGTAACAAGGGTGGTCTGTTTGGTGGTCTAAAATTTTTTATTAAATGTAAAAATAGTGCTTTAAAATCAATTTAGATGCTGTTTTGTTGACAATATTATTTCTTCTGCAGCTCTAAAACGACACCGATGCCGTGGCCGATCCAAGATTCCACCAAGGAGGGGGTTAAAACAGGTGGGGGTATGGGGGGCCTCCCCCAGAAAATTTTGAAAATGTAGATCGCAGGAGATGGTATTTGAGGCACATGTACAGCCTTCATTCTGACTACGACAATTCTATTTTTAGTGAAACAATTCTTTCTTTTTTTTTTTTTACTTTTGGATCAACAAGGGGGCAATGGCCCCCACATGGCCCCCCTAACTACGCCAATTTTTTAACGTTAATTTTTTTAACGAGGCCAGGATTAGAACAGCTACGCGGTTTTTTTTTTTTGCATTTTGATTTTGATTGGGGGGTCCTAGGGTCCCAGGACCCCCCTCCCATGGCTACGCGCTTGGCACCACAAACGCACGCGCACGCACACACGCACATGCACCACAATCACACCTGCACTATGTTGCCTCGCTTGCCGCGGACGTTCAGATTGTAAATCCTCTGCTTCTCCAGTCCGCTCGGACGTGGCCGCAACTCGAACACGTGCGAGCGGTCCTGGAACGTCCTTCCGAACTGCGCCGTGTTGATGGCGAGCTGCAGCGGCGTGTTCCCCGCTCCGATGTCCACCAGGGGGTTCTGCTGTATGGGCGACACGATGCCGGCCTGTTTGTTGTGATTCTGGCTGGAGTTCGTGTTGAACGGATCGTAGTCGTCCGTCGATATGTTATACCTAATGTATCAAAGTCATGCCATTATGACACAGCTCAGCCACTGCGTTGACAAAATAAAATGCAATTAATGCGATGAAAAGTGATAAATGCAATTAATACAATTAAATACAATAAAAATTTAAAAAACCAAAATATTTAAACATTTTTCAAATTGAAAAATAAATAAATGACAGTTTTGTACATAATTTTATCTGCTGCCTGTTCTGGTAGCTATGTAATATAACCTCGCTACTTCATCTAGGAACCTAGTTTTTTATTTTTACTTGGCTTCTTTACACATGTAGACAAAACTTACTTTCAATAAATGCAGATATAATAGAAGCAATATTAGTAAATTATTTTGCGATAACCCACCTAATGCGCACAACACACTGTTTGGTATTTCCAGAAGGGAAGAATGGAAGAGTCCAAGTATAGTTGCTTGCTCTGCCTCCTTTCGTGTTACCCAGGTGATTAGACCTACCAATAAACAGGTACATAATTATGTAATTTAACATATTACATAATTCATTTATATTTTCATTAAAGTAGTTAAGTTTAATTTCCGCTATTACATAAATCAAAAATAGGTTCAACACAAAGATAAAAAATAACATGAAAAAATGTAACCAAGGTAAATAAATAAATTAGCATAATAACATGAACTTACATATAAAATGTATCTATACATACATTCATCATATTAAACATAATTTTTAATGTGATTATAAGTCATGAAATTTAGTACCTGGTCCATGGAGCAGCCTTGCATTCAGGGGCATCCAGCGCCACTAGACATTGTTCCGTATATTCGCCGAGAGGTCTACCCCATATGTAGGTGTAGCCATTCTTAGTTTGCTGTTTACAAGTGGCCTCGTTTTTATATGCTGCAACAAGCAAAACAGATGCTGTGCTGGTCCTCCTGTTACTAACCATTGTAGAGTTCAGGCTAGGGCATTCAATAAAATTAGGTGAATTTGGTTTTAATGTTGTGCATAACTTTTAGAAGCTGCACTTGTGACATTAGTAGTTAGTATTAATTCATTTACTAATCGAATCTGTGTTAGTACATAGATACATTAATATTACTTCAAAATAAGTTAGATTATTAGATATACTCTGAATTCTAATTTTGAGACCTGGTGCCTTCTCCAAATAGTTATAGAATGGAGTCCACTGCCCTCCATTCGTTTTGCAATCATTTTCATTGTTCCAGCGAGACCAGTGCCTAATAGTTTTTGTTCCAACGTACAGCTCCAGGCATTCATATCGTGGAACGACATTAAAGCTCTCCTTCTCATGGTAGCTACAACAAGTTTCTCAATATTAGAACACCCACTAATTACTATTAGAACAGGAAAGCCACTAGAAATGCTTTGATGACTACAGGATAGGCCTGCGTAATGTTGAAATGAGACAGATTCACTCACTGAAGGAGGATTGATGAGTTTAACCATTAAGATGTAAAAACCTAGATTTCCGGTTTTTATTACGTATTTTGGTATAATTTACTTGTTGTACAACATGTGCTGATATAGCTACCATATGTACTAAAATATATCACATTAGACATAATAGAAGGTGATACTATAACATTATAGGAAAAATGAAATACCTGCATAACGACATATTGATTGGTAGTATTGCAATATCTTTCCACGGGGTCGGATGCCAATAAGGGTAGTAATCTCTCTCCTCAGGACACTCGTATCCACGCCTGTTGCCATTTTTATTTTGTCTGGTATAGATGGCGCCACTGTAACCTAGCCCATTGTTGGTTGTGAGCTGCTGATCGGCAGTAAATAGACCTGTAGAGACAGTCAATAAAAAATTCCCATATAATTAAAAGATCTATTTTGTTAAACTATTGCACGTGGGACAAAAGAACATGATAAGCAGATGGACAGTCGATAAGAGTAAATATATGCCAAGCTCTCAAGTTCATGGTCGGCCCACCTTTGCATCGCTCCCTGTTGCGGCATTTGTCGTACCACTCCCAGGTTTCGTGGTATGCCATGTTGACGTCAACATCAGCAGCTTGTCGTGCTTTTTTCTGTGTCAGATTCTCGTCTTTTTTCTTCAGTGCAGTGAATTTCTGTGTATTGGTGTTGACGCCATCTCGTAGCTTCTCCGTGGCACCTATCAAATACATTTTATATTCATGGCTCAACCTCGCAACTTTTTATATCCAAATAGAATGCTTGGGTAACGTTATATCACACTAGATATTTAGATATATGAACCATATATGTTATTTTATGTTATGTTAAACATAAAACTAAATTATTCAGTGTTTTACTCCTACTCCTGCCTAGAAAATAATGTCAGAACCAACTCTTCTACAGTGCACATCATTAATCTTTTGCACACCTAGCAGTCCTTATATATATATGTATAGTTGTAATACTAGTTTTAGTGTGGTGCTACATGATAGTTATAGTTGTAAGTATTACAAAGTTTTACACTAATTGATGCTAACCAGAAACATCCTCATCCTGGCACATGTACTGCAGAACGATGTTACAATTCTGCTTGTGAGGATCAGTGTCTTCATCACCACCACAGCCATGCTGATTAGTCCACTCAAGAGTTAAATAGCTTTGCGCCTCTCCGTCGCCATACTGCTTGAAGGTCCCGCTTTGGAAATATTTCTGCAAGTTAAAATTGAGAGCGTGTAAACTCACTCTGTCATAATTTCTGAAATGACCAATTGTTGTTCATCACTAAAACCTCTAAATGTTATTATTGCCGATGCAATCTGAATTGGGATGCAATGTTGTGGACCAGGGTCAAACTCACATGAAAACCACGTATTCAAATGACAACATGACAACTTAAAAATTCAAGAAATCTCATCACATGCTAGGTAAAAAACACGCCGTCAGCTCAAGAATATAGGCACTTCTGCCTTAATAGTCACTATTGTATAGCCTGGTAAAGACAACTATTCTCAAAAGCTTGCTGATTAAAATTTGACACCTCATCCTATTT
>NW_014577274.1:44068-57502 GCF_000485595.1 Priapulus caudatus | reverse complement strand
AATAAGAGACACTTTTCTGCCTTAGATAGTACTATGTGGTGAGTAGGTGCGCTGCTAACTATTCTCCGAAAGAGAGCCTCTGCTGATTAAAATTTGGACACCTCATTCTATTTTTCTAATTATTTATTTTCATTCCACATCTGGCCTGTCCCTGATTTTTAATTTGTCTATCTCTCGTGCGGTCTCTCTCTCTCTCTCTCTCTCGGCTCTCTCTTCTATCATTATATATAATATATATATATATATATATATATATAGTAACTTATAATAATATATATATACTATAGTTACTATACTATATATATAATAATATATATCTCTTATTCTATACGTAAGCTATAATATAAATTAAAATATCTAGATACGGTGAGGTACATGCGTGGGGAAGTCTAGCTATGTTTATATTATAATATGTACATAGATAAGCTTACCAAGTAAACGTATACAGATATCTTCATTACAAACAGAGTTGTATCAGCAATTAAATAAGACATTCAGAAACGTTTCAGAAAGTAAATGTGCCTAGAAATGCAGTTGTCTTTATTGTGCCAAAATAAACACACCGATATTATGTTCATTCCATGATGCATAGATGCGTGTGTATACTACAGTCGTTCTGTATATCTCATGAAAGTATTTGGTGCAAAAACAAATACGAGGGAAAAAGCAAGATGATATATTCTCCTTCAATATCTATAACTGCTTGCAAGCTGTGTGAAGTTCCAATAGGTTATAAGGATGCATGACACACAAGTGCGTCTTTCGGTACATCCCTATTTCGCAGATATAGCAGCAAGATCCTTCAGAAACAGGTTACACATATCCGCCCTAATACGCTCTTATCACTAGATACTATGTGCAACCATGCACTTTACTGTATGAGTCATGTCTCTCTAATGTCAACACACACAGTGATTTTGTAATCTCATTGAATACAGAATTCTTACTTAGAAATGGATGTACAACATGTGACCAGTTTTACTGTCAAAATAAACCAAAACGATATGGGCAGTTGCAAGAACACTTACCTGAGAATCAAATACTCTATTTGCATTGGTCCTAGCTGCAGACTTCTCATTTAAGCGATTGTTAGATCCCTTGGGGTTGTGAAAGTATACATCGCCAAAACAGCTGTGCAGTAATGCGAGAAAGCATGCTGTGTGCAATATGGTCACTCGTGAAGCCATCCCTGTAAAGTGGGCAAGGTAAAATTTATAACGCCAGGGTTCTCCCTACGTTGCGCAAACGGGGTGCGCGCGCCCCGTTTGGGAAAACTCCCCCCTGTTTCAATCGTTGCGCCCCGTTTAAATTACCTCCGCCCCGATTAAATTCCACCACAATAAAAGTTTGCCAGCGCGGGAATCGATCGTCAAGAAGTACCATTTGACCAGGACACCCGGCGCGTGTATTTTTACAGTACCACGCATGCACTGCAGACAATACACAAGTACAAAAAGTCAACCTGTCCCACACCCAACACTAACTGTACACCGACTCGGCTACCTTATATCAAGAGCAGATAAAGAAAGCAGAAAGCAGCCTTCTTTATCTGCTCTTGCTTATATATATAAGAACCCCAAATACCGTCTATGGTGTGGTGGCGATTTTACGCATTAATTAGTGGTACGGTATAAAACACGCCCCCCCTAGCCCCCCCCCCTCCCCTCCCCCCTGTTTGAATTTCATCCTGGGGAGAACCCTGAACGCAGTGGCTGGAGGTACGGTAGCCGTTGTTCGTTGAAGCCCCTTTTTGGCGTTAGGGTTAGGGTTAGGGTTAAGGTTATGGTTAGGGTTAGGGTTAGGGTTAGGGTTAGGGTTAGGGTTAGGGTTAGGGTTCTAGCTCATCTAACTCTCAAATCGTGAATTTATTTCCCAAGGCGTTATTTCGAAATCTGGCGCCACCGCCCGCCATCTTTGTCTCGTTAAGTATGAAAGCGAATGGACTCCCGTACCCGTAGCCTCGAGACATTAAGATACGACTACCGTACCCGTAGCCACTGCCAATTTATAATCAACCTATCGATATAGAAGGGAGATAATCATGTCCCCCTTGGAAATTGTTGCTAGGTCAGACAAGCTAGACCACTAGAAATTAATAACATAGAACCCCTATATATATATATATATATACGTATATGTGCTACGTATATCATGTATCATGTATATGTATATGTATGCTATTCCTATTGTTGCAGGCGTACGAATGTTATTAATATTAGACGGATGAGATGACACAATTAACTACAGTAGCGCAAAGCCATATCAGGCTGGTGTTTAAAAAGTTACAATCATATATATGCATATGATATGGATCAAGAGTCCATAATTAGAGATTATTAGAGAGTCGATTATTATTATCGAGATATTATAATATGCATATGGATCACTAGATACAATAATGTAACCCAAACCCAAGAGGATAGGGTTTGGGTTACATTATTGTATCTAATGGATCACGAGTCCATAATTAGAGAGTTGATTATTATTATCGAGAGATTATTAATATTATTATCGAGAGTCTCTATTATGGACTCTTGAGTCTTGATATGGACAACAAAACTACAACAAACACGTTACAACAAAACTACTGCAGTACTGAGTACTCGGTACTGTATACGTTAGGCCTGCAACATGAAATCAAAACCAAATTTACGCAACTCACCTTGGCTTAACGGGAGCACTATCGAAATAGCGCTGTTCCGTACTAGTAGTAGTACGTAGATGTAAAAGGATTAAAGGAAGTAGCGATGACTAATGTTAGTTAGTGGGTCAGGTTCATCCTTTCTTGGTTCTACGCGATGTACAGAACTATCCGACAGGTAATATTTGTGTTCGACCGCAAGTGGTTTTTGGAAGTGAATTGATGTGTTTACTTCAATACTTAATAAGTTTACAATCTATATCAATAATTATTAAGAAGCTGTTTTTTTTTATTTCTACGAATTAC
This sequence comes from Priapulus caudatus, assembly GCF_000485595.1. Lineage (NCBI taxonomy): Eukaryota > Metazoa > Priapulida > Priapulimorpha > Priapulimorphida > Priapulidae > Priapulus > Priapulus caudatus. The sequence goes on along the minus strand of NW_014577274.1, from coordinate 54,555 downwards.
GTTTAATTTACATGCGTATTCACCACATGAAATGCTACACTCACTATAATACTTCCCATGCTAAATCTAAATTTGTAAACTATCCCTTCCAACCCCACTGACCATGATCGCTAACAAACTGTACCTGTTGCTGTAACCTGTATAATACCAGTCGTCATGTTACGCTTGACTGCGTTCGCTACACTGACTCTAGTGAGTAGGCCCTAGCGGCCGTTACGAGCAGGAGCGGTAATCATTAACGTCACTGTTGCTGTGGCCAGTGTGGGCGTGCTGATCTCCACATACTAACAATGTAACATATGTATATCGTAGTATATATATAGACATCATCTTTATCCTTGAACCACACAACACACACACACACAGTTAGTATATCGAGATCAGTATGGTTAATAAATTAATAAGATTAAGAAAATATGATAAAAAAAGTGGTAAAACTTCCAGAAGAAGATAAATTATATAGCAACCGATAGGTGGCGGGCATTGGCTGTGTTTGGCGGTAAATAGGAAATTGCAAGTGGATGATGAGCAGCCTTTCTATCTAAAGTTTTGAATTTTTGTTAGAGTAAAGTGCCATAAAACTAGTAAGGTTTCTTCCATTGTAAGAGTTCTAGGGTAGCATGTTAGGTGTTATATGTTTAGACCTAGAGTAGTGTAGATCATACGGTTCAAAGATAGAGATTATGTCTAGATTGGTACCGGTACCTATGAGTGAGTATGAGTATGACTTAGCCACAAGTTCCCATCTCGCTTAACACTACGTGGCGTAACAGTCGTGTAACAGTCGGAGAGCCTGGTCGGGTTAGATTGGTACCTATGACTATGAGTATGAGTATGACTATATGACGTATGTCATTTTCGTGAATGCGGGGGTAGGCCCTTTAAAGTTTAAAATTGACAGGGGTGTTCTTGAAGGTGTTGTTTGTTTATTTCCACCCAAAAACATGGCAGAATATATATCTGTATATAGGAGTGTTTCACGTGACGTCATAGATCAGGTCACGTGTATTTGTTATGTGTCATACTCATGGTTGGCAGAAGCGAAGCGTGCTGCTTGACATTTACAGATGAATGACCACATGTTCTGATAAAAAGCGCTGTTTATGTAGTGCACGTACATGTGCGTGCTGCGTGCGTGCGTGTGCACGTACACGTACGTGCGTGCATGCGTGCGTGTGAACTTACACGTGCGTGCGTGCGTGCTTGCGTGCGTGCGTGCGTGTGCCCAGGGCTTGAAACTAACCTAAAAATAAACATTTCATTTCATTTTATTACTGAGCCCTGTTGATAGCCCCTTAGTAATTTTTGAAATCGACCAGCCCTTAATTCTCTGGAGTGTGGTGCTGCAGTGCCATGGCGATCGAGCAGTTATTGAGTTAACTCCTCATATGAGTGGGTATAACTGGAATGGGGGCTCCCTAGCCCGACCACACGGCGACCAGGCTGTGCGACCGATTGTCGTTGGTCTTCTAACTCTGGCAAGACCGTGTTTTGGAGCTAGGGGCTCCCCAGAACATAGTTTAGTTTATCTGAGAGACATTCCAAAGCTGGCTACTTTGGTCACACTCACACTGTGTCGTGTCACAGCCGGCACCTGGAACGTTTCAATAATAAAATTATGGTAAACAGGGTTTCCTATACATATGAAGCACAGTGGCGCACCGCCGTTGTCAAATTTAACATCGCCATTGTGAAAATGTTCAAATGCAGTCTAAGGCATTCAAATTTTTTTTTTTCTTTTGTGGGGGGAGACCCCCCCAGAACTCCCTCTCTTCTCCCGCATCCACCTGCAGTGTTCGCATGTGTGCCTACCTTTGAATCCATCGTGTGTTTTTTCCCAAACTGCATGGCCATTACCTCCTTTGTCTAATTTTCTCTCGGAAGAAACCCTGGTAAGTAAATACGAGATGTATTTACTACCAAATTCTGTATGTTTCTCTACTCTCCTGCCTATTATTACTGAGGTTGATAATTTTCTGTAAATGCCATTTAAATGCTTCACTGCAATGCATATTAAGTACAGTACCGCACGCTAGCTCTAGAACTATATAGCCCTTTGCTCCTCCTGCGGCGGAGTGAAGGGCTATAGTTCTAGAGCTAACCGCACACATGCTGCTGTGCACAATGAAAATTTAGAGCTATTCTATATTAGAAATATAGGCTTTGTATAGGTGGCGAGTTAGTCGGTGTCCTATCACTTCTCTAACAGAATTTGAAAATGTTTTTATGGGGTTATTGCAGAGCGATGGAGCTTATATAAACTATAGTGCTGAAGTTAGCTTAACTATATCATGTAAAAATCTTTGCAATATTAATAATTTGTTGTTACTGTACTAACATTTCTTGCAGCAGATCTACTTATTCTGAACAAGTAGAAAAACAGCTAATTTCGATCCCTATATGTCTAAAATCTCAGCAGTATCTGATAACAGTAACATTGTTTCATGGTTGTTGCAGCCCCACTAGGCATGATGGAGCCTATCTGGGATAATGTGTTGACTGAATTCAGTGGAGAGGAGACTGTCAACTTTGGTGCCAGAGATGAGCGTGGTTCCGCCCTGTATCAAGTTGATACAATGGCCACAATATCAGCTCGAGGCAACGTACGTGATCAAGAACAATAATTTTTTTAAAGTGTTTAAATAACTGCTGGTATACAATTGCGAGCATAATATTATCTGAGACGTCAATACAAGTTACAGCAAAGGTTACAGGAATATAAACGATGCAATGTTCATTAGAACTATTAGCAGCAAAAACACATTTGAAATACTGAAAGCCCAAGAGCTTGGCTCTTGGCCCACGGCTTTACCAGCCTCGCTCAGTCCCAGCATAGTTGCCATTTTTAAGGTTTGTTAATCCATCTGTTATTCCTGATTTAGCATCAAAGGAGTGTATGTGACTCCATGAATATCCCAATGTACGTAACCATAAATCCACAAACGTTACATACAATCTATTCTCCTCTGATTGTAAGGACGTATGTATTCTGTGATAATGCCCAGCAGATGGTCTAATCATTTTGGTCATGCCAGCAGTTGCCTCGACTTATGTCAGGTTTTATTTTTAGTATTGTTTTAGCTTTATTTGGCTTTAATTTGGAACTTTACACAAATTTTCATATTTTTGTCCAGACTTCTTTTTGAAGGCCGGGGGCCATTAACCTTTATCAAGAGTTAATAATTTCTACCCCTGGACATACTTCTACTCCAGGTGATGTAATCTTGGCATGTTTGTGGCAAATGCTGCACTTTTAATTGACAGTTGTTATATACATCATACTTCTGATCATATGTGTGTCTTTAGGTGGTTGATGCTCCTGCAGTGTGCGCCATTGTAGCAGGGTTGCATTTCTGTGCAGCAGCAGGAAAACAGTTATCACTGTTTGATCAGAATGCAAGCACGTTTCTGACCACTCTTGATTTTGGCAAGTATCTCAGCAGTCACCTCTAATCACATTTGTTCACTGGATCTTTCAATGCCGTAAACACAGCGCGACTAAAATGAATTGTATTTTTAAAACGGACAGACCATTTACCTACTAGTTTACACTTGCAAGCTAAATGTAAAATAATATGTGTTGTGATTTTGGATGAAAATCTGAAGTGGAAAGCTAGGTTTACACTACCGACTTCATGCAGTCAAATTGATGAATCGTACCAGTTTCGCTGTTGTAAAACCGACAATCGGCAGTGTAAACGTAATAGTCGCGCGGCCAACTGGCTGGGAGGTTGGGAGATTGGGAGATTAGGACATGTTCTATTTTCTCAACTCTGTATTGCTGAATTGTATAGGTTTTTGCTATGCGGGCCACTCATAGAACAGCTCAGTCAGGAGGTGTGTCCCTCCACCTAGCGGGAGAGCACGGTTTTGCTATCGGCACCACACTGGCGGCATGGAATACATGCAAAAATGCGTATCCGCGTCGCCCCGCACGCACACTGCGGTTCGAATGTTGAAACGTTTGCCGCCTCACGGTCGATAACGTAAGAGCCTTGAACATATATAGAGAGGTTGGTAGAAAGAAGAAAAACGCCAAGTTGCATGCATAAAGTCGATAGTGTAAACCCAACTTTGGTGTAAACCCCAGAAATGCAAGTAACATATATATATATATATTCTAGAGTGTACAACGGGAAAATAGTGCTATTTCATGGCAATATTATTCTACTTTGCCTGCGAGTCTAGAATAATTTTATGGTATTGCATTAAGCACAATTCTTTGCTCTCCTAAATACAGAGACGCACCGCAGTTGTCAATACGATATTCCTAGCTGAGATATTGGCTCGTAAACTTCCCCTCCCACAGGCCTCACCGAGCTCCGCATCCACAATAATTCACTATCCTTCTCGCATTGTTGCGCGTTAGGGAAAGTCGCTTCGTGAGATTCGGTTTTTCCGCGATAACTTTATTGACATGTAAAAACGGCGTTTCGGTCGTATTATCGCGTGACTTTCGGGGACATCGCCTATGGCCCTTATCTCCCATTATCTTTCTAGCAGCGGCTATGCGTCGTCATGATGGAGCCGCTAATGTTTTTCTAAATATAAGTTTGACAAGACGGCAGCCCTTCAGTTACTATTAGTGCCGTGTCGATTTGCTTCTCAAGGTTACGCTGGGTCTAACTTCGGGCCACCCAAAGATACGTTCGATTTGGCCGTCACCGTGTATTTTTGCGTTACCGGGTGAGGCCCGAAGTAAACCGCTAGGCCGAGCCGCTTCACTTTGGGAGTATTTCGATCAAACAATGTAATTTAGCGAAACCGAAATCTTCAAAATCTTCAAAAATCTAAATCGTTTCAGCAGTAATGAAGCAATGACTGCGATGAACTGCGTGTCTTTGCCTCCATTCTTAGATTTTCATTAATAATAAAGATTGCAAATTGCTATGTCTTTTTTCTTGCACTGGCATCCATTGATGATAAATTAACGCCGGCGTAACCCAAAAAACGCATCGTTTAATCTTGCCCTACCCAGATGCGTTCGATTGTTGCTTACGCGCAGGTTTAACCCAGGTGGCTCTGGGGAAGCAAATCGAGACGCACCTACATATGGTGTAGTAAGAGTACCAAATTTGGGCATGTGACATCAATTATCAGCGCTCCAAGCGGCGACGGAAAACAATAGCCAGACCCGCAAAAGGCGAGAAGGATAGTGAATATTGTGGATGCGAGGCGGCGTGAGGCTTGTGGGAGGCATGATTACGCTCCAATATCTCGGCCTGGGAGTATCGTAGAGACAAGCGGTTATTATTTTAGAGAGCAAAGAATGCTGCTTAACCCAATACTATGAACTTACTTAGTCTAGAACCGCATACAAAGTAGAATAATATTGCCGTGAAATAGCACTATTTTCCCGTTTTCCCGTTGTACACTCTAGGTATTTATTAGCTCTTGATATTATAACTATAATATAATTTTTGTCACATGTGTAAATGTTCCATTTCATATTAGAGTTTGAATGATGGACTAATGTTTCAGACTCTGATATAGAGACGATTGCCAGCTTAGATGACACAGAATGGATTGTTGTTGGCCTGAACAATGGCACTTTGCACTTTGTGTCTATCCTACATAAGGTGGCGATGTTCTCACAGGTAATAACACATTTGTATGAGAAATTCGGTACCATTCATTTACTATCAAGATACTTGCAACAAAATGTTTAGATAGCCTTAATAGATGTGAGCTGATCTATATGTAGCTGTAGCTAGTATATGTAGTACACATTTCACAAGCTTTACCTTTATTATTGTTTGAGTGATACAAATTATATGAAGAAAACTATATTCAATCGCGTGCCTTGATGATTATACCATCTAGTGGCAATTAGCCTCTTTATTATAAACAAGAAGAAAATATGTTTCGTTTACTCTACATAATAAGTTCATATTATCTAATTTATTAAGATTATTATTTATAATTATCATTACTTAATTTACTATATTTAAGTTATATATTTATTGTCAATTCTTTTTCAGAAAGTTTTATTGTGTAGAGAGGGGGAAACATCATTCCAATGCATTCAAACCACTACCACTAGTGATGGTAGGTTGTAAAGTTTTTTATATTTCTATTGTGATTAATGTACGTGGATTTCGGGGTCTTCCTGGGTATTGTCGGAATGTAGGTGGGCATGGTCTGGTATGTGGGAAGGTACCCTTGATACTTTTCATGTGCCAGTAAATCCCCTGGCTGCTTAATAATATATAACATGAGCACAGACCATGTGTTGGAAGGGAATTCAACTGCTTTATAGCTTTTGCATTGTGCACTTACATGCAAATTGTAGTTCCAAATAAGAGTCTCTGTTTGTGTTTTAATGAATCCTTGATTGGGGGATATGAGCCAAAAAGATTGTATATGGCTCAAATCATGCAGCCCTGGAAAACCTGGAAATCTCATGGAAAAGTCTATTAAGCCTGATAATCATCTTGTTGTTGCTATTTTTATAGGGATGCAGAACCTTCTGATATCAGGAATTGATGGAACTCTGTTATTCTTCCCACATATGGATATATCATCTATAATTACAGGTAATATAATATACCATATATAATGCTTTGGCATTAGATGCATTTGAGTCTTATATAAGGATGAGAATTGGTTTCAGTGATGCAAAAAGACCTGGTGGAATTTAAATTTTATATTATTTCCTTTAGACCAGTTTCTCACTTAATTAAGTAGCTCCACTCTGGTACTACCCAGAAGGTGGAAACACATTTCGGAGACTAACTAGTTATTGCTAATTAGTGTCTTATGACTAATTGCTATCCCACATAGCTAGTGAAAATGACATCAGATCTTTAATACCTATTCTAGTTGAAAAATGGGGTGAATTTAACACCAAAACATTTAATCATAATGGTCACTAGACTCAGTTGCATGTTGTCTTAAATATATCTTGTGTATAATTATAATCATAACATCTATATCTGGCTGAAGTACTTGTGCTATAAATATTATACATTGATTTGTTTCAGCGCTGGAAAATAAAGACTTTGCTGCAGTGAAAAAGGTATTATGACGGAGGTTAAATTCAGCAGGTGAAACCAGATCATGATAACCTATTAGATCTTGTATCTACGTTTAATATAGTTTTCGTACACATGTGATTTTTTCCAAAGGTTGTTGTTGCTAAATGTTGAACTATTGGCTGCTTCTTGTGTTCTAGCTAAATCTAATCATAGATTTATTTAACAAATTAATATTTCTGGGAACATACATAAAATAGTGAAGGACACTACTATTGCCTTAAAAAGCTTATGAAATCGTTGCACGTATAAGATCTTATATCTCGAAACAAAATTGTCTAAGTCAGAAAAGGAGAGAAATGGTCTAGCGATATTGTTAAGATAAACATGTAATTTACCAGTGGCTGTTTTTAGTTTCAGAAAGAAATGACTCGGTGCTGTAGTCCATTGCCTGCGGGTTCCAGTGCATTGAGGCACGACTTAAATGTAGTTCTAACCACTACGGTATGTGATTATGCATATCTTACCTAGAATGTCTTCATATTTTATAAATTATATGCAGTTTTGCATTATACTTCCCTTGATTACTTTTTATCGTTATTGTTTCTGTTTTAGGGTTCTGACAGTGTTGGCATGGGAGTGTGGTCACCTTTGTCAGTGGACGCCAGCTCTATACATATGACTATTCATTATGAGGAGCTGTGCAATGGAAGTCAGTTATGCTCTCAAAAATTTGATAAGTTATAATTGCACGTTTAAACGTGTCATACGCATGTACTCTGAGTAGAAATCACTGTTTTCAACATGGGTCACACATTTGTTCTTGTGTTCGAAATCTTGACTATAGTGCTGCATTGATCTAGTGATTTACACAGACATGCTGAGTCATGGTTCGAGTGTGTGTTAGTCCTGCCATGTGCAGTGCTGGTATTATTGCACTTCTACTAATCAAAATGACTGCATTTAATATTTCGTTTCCTGTACTCCTATCTTTTTGCAGGTATTGTGAAGTGTATTGTGAGTAGAGATTGTCGCTACCTCTTGACATTGGATAGTAGTGTAAGTGTACAAGTGCACACACTATTTCGATTCCATATTTGAAAAAGCTATTACCTAGATTATTAAGTTGCATATTAGTTATCCATCAAATTGTGAAATCCGATATTTTGATATTTTCATTTGTGAATCGAATAATGAGACTGAGAATGAAATATGACCCAACTGGCTGCATTCATTCACTTGCATTCAGGTTTGTTTCCACATGTCTTGCTCCTATGGTTCCAAAGTCTGAGCTTGCAACTAAAATATTGCATTAAAAATAAATAAATAAATAATTAAATAAATAAAGCTAAAATAGTTTATGGAGAACATTGTCTACCTAGTAATGAAATTGCACGTTAAAACTCTTCATTTAATTTTTCACAGAATGCGCTGTCAGTGTGGGACGCACAGTCTATGATCATGCTGAGACAGTGGAATGAGTTACCTGTGACGGATTTTACACTGATAGAAGAATTTTGTCAGGGTGAAATAAGGTACATGTGGGTGAGGATAGTAGCTGCGTTCACACGAGGATTTCAGTTCCGTACTGAGCGTTCACACGGTAAAAATATTCAAGACTTATATGCGGCTTAGCAAGTACCGTACTGAAATACGAGGCTTACTCGGCGCGGAAAGTGATTCCGCGCTGAAACATTCGGCACCACGCTGGCCGCGTATCGTCTGTCGTGTGAACGCAATTCGAGGCATCTTACTGTAGTGCGCTTACCTAGACTGGTACCCGTTTGCTACACGACGTTAGTGTAGCGTGTGGAACTGTCGACCAGGTACCAGTCTATATTATACCTAGCCAGCTAAGCCTCGATTCTCGTGCTTCGGGTTGTGTTAGCACGGTATTTCAGCCGAATTCAGCACCAGATAAGTACGGAACCAGCGAGGCCGTGTATCTCGTGTGAACGCAGCTAGTGTTGTGTTGCTTGGAAACTGCTACTGTGTATTGTTATGTACTAATATATATATATTCAGGGTGCGAAATTAACGGGAGTCCGGAGTCAAATACTCCCAGATTTACTGTCGGACTCCCTGATTTGACGTATGCAGGAGTCCGTGTGACTCCCTGAAAATTCTGCCATACTACATAGTTCATTCCAGAGCACAGCCTCGTGGAAATACCGTATTTTTTCAGCTAATATCCAAAGAAAATTTGACAGACGTGCAACCGCATGATAAGCACATGCGTTATTGTTAATATCTTTAATTTTGAACCTCAGACTGCGGACTCCCTCATTTTGCTGCGGACTCCCTTATTTTGCTGCGGACTCCCTCTTTTTGAGGGTAGGGAGTCCGTTGGACTCCCGTGTTCAAAAGTTCATTTCTACCCCTGTATATATATATGTTATCAAGAGCTTATAATACCTAGAGTGTACAACGGAAAAACGGGAAAATAGTGCTATTTCCCGGCAATATTATTCTACTTTGCCTGCGAGTCTAGAATAATTTTATGCTATTGCATTAAGCACAATTCTTTGCTCTCTAAAACAAGACCAACTGCTTGTCAATACGATACTCCTAGTATAGGCTGAGATATTGGCTCGTAAACTTCCCCTCCCACAGGCCTCACGGCGCCTCGCATCCACAATATTCACTATCCTTCTCGCCTTTTGCGGGTCTGGCTATCGTTTTCCGTTGCCGCTTGGAGCGATGATAATTGATGTCACATGCCCAAATTTGGTACTCTTACTACACCATATAGTACAGCTAACTGAGCGCGTGTGTTTAAAGACTTAATTTAGAGAAAACGATTGCCCCGGGGGCTCCCTATCATGAAGGGCGCTCATCAGCCGTGCTAGGGAAGAAGTAATGGAGGATGAAGGCGAGGCATAAGGGCGGATGCAGCTGGCGGTGTGCGGAAAGAGGAGTCATGCGGGAGGGCGGATGGGAGTGGATAACAAGAAACGCCCTGTTCATTCTTATAATTTATTCGTCGCGGTAAGGGGAAACCGACTTCGTCACGAAGCGACTTTCTCATAACTCGCCCCAAAATTCAAGATAGGGATAGTGGAATATTGTGGGATGTCGAGCGTTACTCATATTTCAATAATTTCTTAAAATGAACACTCGTTATATAATAAAATAAAGCACTCGTACTATAATAGAGTATCTATAATGTAAGGTTTTCAATAAATTTGATGAACATGGTAGAAGTATGCAGATGTTCAAGGTATATAATGAATAGCTCGTAAATACACGAGGGTAGTACGGTAGTAGGATACATCAGTATTCTGATTCCTTGGAACATTCACCTATAAGTTTATTGCATCTCGTGATTTCAAGAAGTGGTCTAAGAGAATCGGGGAAGCCGACAAATTAAAGTTAAACGAAAAAATAATCAGCTGTCGTTGTTTTGGTTGCATGGCGGCGGCTGGGCCGCTAGCCCTGCTGAGGGTTCCTTTAAGATAACCGTGGCCCGTACAGTAGTGCGGGTAACTGGGGGTGTGCTTCGGGCCTGTCTGG
>NW_014577274.1:41325-42539 GCF_000485595.1 Priapulus caudatus | reverse complement strand
CTAAAAACCCTTTTTTTTTTTTTTTTTTTTTTTTTTTTTTCCAAAAAAAAAACCGGGCGGCGGGGGCGGGCGGGGCGGGCGGGGCGGGGGGGGGGGGGGGCCTAAATGTTATAATCCCCAATTTCTACCTGATAAGCTTGTTTTTCAACTAGCTCTAAATCCAAAAAAATCTAGGCGATTTGATATATTGATCATGACATTAAATCTTTTTATAGGCTATGTATAAGTCACGAGTGTTTGTTCACATCGAACGGAATAACAAAATAGGAAGTGTAATGCAACAATTTAACCATAAAAAGTGAACAGGATCACTTACATTTTGTGAAAACGAGGACATTTTTTTTTACTTTTACTATTTAGGGTGACGTAAGCACAGAACGTTAACCTGATGTTGCATGTGAATTGGCTGCACAATTGTTAATGTCACTGCACAATTGTTAATGTCACTGCACAATTGTTAATGTCACTGCACAATTGTTAATGTCACTGCACAATTGTTAATGTCACTGCACAATATAGGAATAGGCTTCACAATTTTTAGAACTTGAAACCCCCTAGAATAGTATTCTGCAAAGACACTCGAAACGCGAGCTTTCACATGCAATTTCAATATGCTTCCCGCTTACTAAATGCAAGTAAAGCTGTGTTTACACTACCGACTTTTTGCTGTCAAATTGGCGACTTGGACCAATTTCGCAAATTCGCAAGACCGAGTTGGCGAAAATAGAACATGTTCTAATCCCCCAACTAGTTGCTATTGACCAGTTGCTCACAGGTTATTAGCCAGGAATGAGTATTGTGGTAGTGCAGAAAAAATATTTGGGAGTGCAATTTTTGTAATGTACACGGCTTTAGATCAATATTTTAGGCCGTGCTACACATTTTTGGCCGTGCAGTTTCAAAACTGACCGTGCAAATCACGGCTGTACGTCTCACTGGCTAATACGTTAGTTGCTCATGCGACTTGCGTTTACACTGCCGATTGTCGGTTGTATAGTTGCGAAATTGGTCCAATTTGCCAATTTGTCAACATAAAGTTGGTAGTGTAAACCCAGCTTATCTTTCCTTTCAATTCCACATCACCAACCTTTCATATTTGCTATTAACTAGCAGCTCGTAACTAATCTCCTCATTAGCTCGTGCAAAATTGTTGTGCAAAGTTTCTGGCTGGTTTACTGCAAACTATGTCACGGGCGCATCTTGTTAAAGCGTCT
>NW_014577274.1:31221-41300 GCF_000485595.1 Priapulus caudatus | reverse complement strand
TCTGACCACTCTTGATTTGCGCAGTATCTCAGGCAGTACCTCTAATCACATTTGTGCCTGCGATCTTTCAATGCCGTAAACCACAGCGCGATCTAAAATGAAATTGTATTTTAAAACGACACAGCCATTTACCTACTAGTTTACACTTTGCAAGCCTAATGGGTAAAATAATATGTGTGTTGTGATTTTGGATGGAATCTGAAGTGGGAAGCTAGGTTTACACTACCGACTTCATGCCAAGGTCAAATTTGATTGAATCTGTACCAGTTTCGCTGTTGTAAAACCGACCATCGGCAGTGTAAAAGTAATAGTCGCGCGGCCAACTGGCTGGGAGCGTGGGGGTTGCGGAGATTAGGACATGTTCGATTTTCCCAACCTCAGGTATTGCTGAATTGGTATAGGTTTTTGCTTATGCGGGCCACTCATAGAACGCTCGGTCAGGAGGTGTGTTCCCTCACGAGCGGGAGAGCACGGTTTTGCTATCGCGCACCACACTGGCGGCAATGGAATACATGCACAAATCGCGTAGCCGGCGTTCGCCCCGCACGCACACTGCGGTTCGAATGTTGAAACGTTTTGCCGCCTACGGTCGATAACGTAAGAGCTTTGAACATATCATAGAGAGGTTGGTAGAAGATAGAAAAACGCCAAGTTGCATGATTAAAGTCGCCTTAGTGTAAACCCAACTTTTGGTAACCCCAGAAATGCCCAAGTAACATATATAATTGATATCTAGAGTGTACAACGGGAAAATAGTGCTATTTCTGGAATATTATTCTACTTTGCCTGCGAGTCTAGAATAATTTTATTGAGTTATTGCATTAAGCACAATTCTTTGCTCTCTAAACAAGACCAACCGCTTGTCAATAACGATATTCCTAGCTGAGATATTGGCTCGTAAACTTCCCCTCCCACAGGCCCTCACCTGAGCTCGCCATCAACAATAGTTCACTGATCCTTCTCGCATTTTGCCGCGTTTAGGGAAAGTCGCTTCGTGAGAGTTTCGGTTTTTCCGCGATAACTTTATGACATGAACGGCGTTTCGGTCGTTTATTATCGCGTGACTTTCGGGGACATCGCCTATGCCCTTATCTCCCATTATCTTTCTAGCACTGGCTATGTCAGTCATGATTGGAGCCGCAATGTTTTCTAAATTTAAGTTTACAAACGCCAGCCCTTCAGTTACTATTAGTGCCGTTGCGATTGCTTCTCAAGTTACCTGGGTCTTAACTCGGGCCACCCCAAATACGTTCGATTTGGGCGTCACGTGTTTTTTGCGTTACCGGGTGAGGCCCGAAGTAACCCGCTAGCCGAGCCGCCTCACTCGTTTGGGAAAGTATTTCACTCAATGTAATTTGCAACGAAATCTTCAAAATCTTCAAAATCTAAATCTTTCAGCAGTAATGAAGCAATGACTGCGAATGACTGCGTGTCTTTGCCTCATTCTTAGATTTTCATTAAACTAATAAGATTGCATTGCTTATTCTTTTTTCTTGTCACTGGCATCCATTGATGATAATTAACGCCGGCGTAACCCAAAAAACCATTCGGTTTATCTTCCCTACCCAGATGCGTTCGATTGTTGGCTTACCCAGGTTAACCGCAGGTGGCTCTGGGGGAAGCAAACGAACGCACTACATATGGTGTGGTAAGAGTACAAATTTGGCATTGGACATTCAATTATCGCGCTCCAAGCCGGCGGACGCGAACAATTATGCCAGACCCGCAACAGGCGAGAAGGATAGTGTGAATATTGTGGCATGCGAGGCGGCGTGAGGCTTGTGGGAGGCATGATTACGCTCCAATATTCTCGGCCTGGGTATCGTGAGACAAGCGGTATTATTTAGGAGCATAAGAATGCTGGCTTAACCCATACTAATGAACTACTTAGTCCTAGACGCATTCAACAAAGTTAGAATAAATATTTGCTGCTGAATCCAGCATATTTTCCGTTTTTCCGTATGTACACTCTACGGTATTTATTAGCTCTGATATTTATAATCATATAATATTTTTGTCACATGTGGTAAATGTTCCATTTCATCATTAGAGTCTTGAATTTGATGGCTAATGTTTTCAGACTCTGTATAGAGACGGATTTGCCACTTAGATGACACAGACAAATGCGGATTGTGGCCTGAACAATGCGACTTTTGCACTTTTGTGTCTATCCTAATAAAGGTGGCGATGTTCTCACATGCGTAATAACACATTTGTATGAGAAATTCGGGTACCATTCATTTACTATCAGATACTTGCCAACAAATGTTTAGATAGCCTTAATAGATGTGAGCTGATCTAATATGTAGCTGTAGCTAGTATATGTAGTCACATTCCAAGCTTTACATTTATTATTGTTGGCAGTGATAAATTAATTAGGACAGAAACTATATTCAAATCGCGTTGCTTGAGATTATACCATCTAGTGGCAATTAGCCTCTTTTTATTATAAACAAGAAGAAAATATGGTTTATTCGTCGTTTACTCTACATAATAAGTTCATATTATCTTAATTTATTAAGATTATTATTTATAATTATCATTACTAATTTACTATATTAAGTTAATATATTTATTGTCAATTCTTTTCAGAAAGTTTTTTGTGTGAGAGAGGGGAACATCATTCCAATTGATTCAAACACTACCACTAGTGATGGTAGGGTTGTAAAGTTTGTTATATTTCTTTGTGATTAATGTCGTGGATTTTCGGCGTCTTCCTGGTATTGTCGGAATTAGGTGGGGCATTGGTCTGGTATGTGAAGGCCTACCCTTGATACTTTTCATGTCCAGTAAATCCCCTGGCTGCCCTTAATAAAATATTAACATGAGCACAAGACCATGTGTGGAAGGGAATTCAACTTCGTTTATAGCTTTTGCATTGTGCACTTTACATGCAATTGTAGCTTCCAAATAAGAGTCTCTGTTTGTGTTTTAATGGAATCCTTGATTGGGCGGATATGAGCCAAAAAGTTGTATATGGCCTCAAATCATGCAGCCCCTCGCGCAAAACCTGGAAATACTATGGAAAGTCTATTATAGCCTGATTAATCATTCTTGTTGTTGCCTATTTTTAAGGGAGCAGAAACTTTCCTGATATCAGGATGAATGGAACTCTGTTTATTCTCCCACTATGGATATATACATCTATAATTACAGGTAATATAATACTACCATATATAATGCTTGCCATTAGATGCATTGAGTCTTATATAAGGATGAAGAAATTGCGTTTCAGTGATGCAAAAAGCACCTGGGGAATTTACAAATTTTTTTATTTTCTTTAGACAGGTTTTTCTCAACTTAATTAAGTAGCTCCCACTCTTGGTAACTTCCCAGAAGGTGGGCAAACAACATTTCGGAGACTAACTAGTTATTTGCTAATTAGTGTCTTATGACTATTGCTATCCCACATAGCTAGTGAAAATGACATCAGATCTTAATACCTATTCTAGCTGAAAATTGGGAGTGAATTTAACACCAAAACATTTAATCATAATTGCGTTCACTAGACTCAGTTGCATGTTCGTCATTAAATATATCTTGTGGTATAATTTAATCATAACCATCTATATCTGGCTGGAGTACTTTGCTGCTATAAATATTAATTACATTGAATTTGTTTAGCGCTGGAAATAAAGACTTTGCTGCAGTGAAAAAGGTATTAATGACGGAGGTTAAATTCAGCAGGTGAAACAGATCAGTGATAACCTATTAGATCTTGTATCTACGTTAATATTAGTTTTCGTTTCCAATGTGATTTTTTTCAAAGGTGTTGTTGCCTAAAATGTTGAACTATGGCTGCTTCTTGTTTCATAGCTAAATCTAATCATAGATTTATTTAACAAATTAATATTTTGCGGAACTACATAAATAGTGAAGGCACTACTATTGCCGTTAAAAAGCCTTATGAAATCGTTCCACGTATAAGATCTTTATCTCGAAACCAAATTGTCTAAGTCAGAAAGGAGAGAAAAATGGTTCTAGCGATATTGTTTAGATAAACATGTAAACTTTACCAGTGGCTGTTTGTGAGTTTCATAAAGACAATGATCGGTGCTGTTAGTCCATTGCCTGCGGCGCTTCCAGCTGCATTTGAGGCACGACTTTAAGATGTAGTTCTAACCACTACGGTATGTGATATATCCATATCTTACCTAAGAATGTCTTATATTTTATAAATTATATGCATGTTTTGCCATATACTTCACTGAATTACTTTGGTATCGTTATTGTTTCTGTTTAGGGTTCTGACAGTGTTGGCATGGGCAGGTGTGCGTCACCTTTTGTCAGTTGGACGCCACGCTCATATACATATGATATATCATTATGAGGAGCTGTGCAATGGAGTCAGTTATGCCTCTCAAAAATTTGATAAGTTATATTGCACGTTTTAACGTGTCATACGCATGTTTACTCTGAGTAGAAATCACTGTTTTCAACATGGGTCACACATTTGTTCTTGTGTTCGAAATCTTGACTATAGTGCTGCATTGATCTAGTGATTTAACACAGACATGCTGGATCTGGCTTCGCAGTGTGTGTTAGTCCTGCCATGTGCAGTTGCTGTTCAATATTGCACTTCTACTAGCAACATATGACTGCCATTTAATGATTTGTTTCCTGTACTTCCTATCTTTTTGCAGGTATTGTTATGAAGCTGTATTGTGAGTAGAGGAATTGTCGCTATCCTCTTGACATTGGCATAGATAGTGTTAAGTGGTACAAGTGCACACACTATTTCGAATTCATATTTGAAAAAGCTATTACTAGATGTATTAAAGTTGCATATTAGTTATCCATCAAATTGTGAAATTCCGATATTTGATATTTTCATTTGTGAATCGAATAATGGACTGAGAATGAAATATTGACCCAATGGCTGAATTCATTCACTTGCCATCAGGTTGTTCCACATGTCTGCCTCCTAGGCTTCAAAGTCTGGCTTGCGAACTAAATATTGCATGTGAAAAATAAATAAGAAAATAATTAAATAAATAAAGCTTAAATAGTTTATGGAGAACATTGTCTACCTAGTAATAAAATTGCACGTTAACAACTCTTCATTTAATTTTCACAGGATGCCGCTGTCAGTGTTGGCGACGCACGTCTATGATCATGCTGAGACAGTGGAATGATTTACTCTGTGACGGATTTCTACACTGATAGAAGAATTTTTGTCAGGGTGCATAAGGTACATGTGGGTGAGGATGTAGCTGCGTTCACACGAGGATTTTCAGTTCGTACTGAGCGTTCCACGCCGTAAAAATATCAAGACTTATATGGCCGGCTTAGCAAGTACGGCTACTGAAATACGTAGGCTTACTCGGCGCAGAACAGTGATTCGCCCGCTGAAACATTCGCACCCGCTGGCCGCTATTTCGTCTGTCGTGTGAACGCAATTGGAGGCCTACTTCTGTAGTGCGCTTACCTAGACGGTACCCGTTTTGCTACACGACATTTAGTGAGCGTTGTGGAACTGTCGACCAGGTACAGTCTATATTATACTAGCCAGCTAAGCCTCGATGTCTCGTGCTTCGGGTTTGTTAGCCGCGTATTCTCAGCCGACTTCAAGCCACCAGATAAAGTACGGACCGCGAGGCCGTGTATCTCATGTGAACGCAGCTAGTGTGGTGTTGCTGGAAACTGCTACTGTGTGATTGTTATGTACTAATATAATATTATAGTCGGTGCGAATAAATTAACAGGAAGTCCGGAAGTCAAATACTCACGAGATTTACTTGTCCGACGTCCCTGTTTGACGTAATGCAGGGTCCGTGTGACTCCCTGAAAATTCTGCCATATCTACATAGTAGTCATTCAGAGCACAGCTCGTGGAAATACCGGTATTTTTTCAAGCTAATATCCAAAGAAATTTGACAAGACGTGCAACGCAATGATAAGCCACTGCGTTATTGTTATTATCTTTAATTTTGCAACCATCAGACTCGGGGACATCCCTCTTTGCTGCGGACTCCCTTATTTTGCTGCGGACGCTCCCTTCTTTTGAGGGTAGGGAGTCCCGTATTGGAAATCCGTGTTCAAAAAGTATCATTCTAAACCCCTGTATATGTATATATGTTATCAGAGCTTATACATACCTAGAGTGTACAACGGAAAAACGGAAAAGTGCTATTCCCGGCAATATTATTCTACTTTGCCTGCGAGCTAGGAATAATTTTATGCCTATTGCATTAGCAGCAATTCTTTGCTCCTCTAAACAACAAGACCAACGCAACCGCTTGTCAATACGATACTCCTAGGCTGAGATATTGGCTCGTAAACTTCCCCTCCCACAGGCCTCATGGCGCCTCGCATCCACAATAATTGATGTCACATGCCCAAATTTGGTACTCTTACTACACCATATAGTAACTGAGCTGCGTTGTAAAGACTTAATTTAGAAAACATTGCCGGCTCTATCATGAAGGGCATCAGCCGTGCTAGGAAAGATAATGGGAGATAAGGACATAGGCGATGCTCCCGAAAGTCACCGATGATAACAGAAACGCCGTTCATTCATAAAGTTATCGCGGAAGAAACCGAACTCTCACGAAGCGACTTTCCTATAACCCGCAAAATGCAAGAAGGATAGTGAATATTGTGGATGCGAGGCGTTACTCATATTCAATAATTTCTTTAAAAGAACACTCGTATATAAAATAAAGCTACTCGTATATAAATAGAAAGTATCTATAATGTTAAGTTTCAATAAATTTATGAACATGGTAGAGTATGCAGATGTTAATGGTATCATGAATAGCTCGTAAATACACGAGTAGTACGAGTAGATACATCAGTAATTCTGATTCCTTGGTAACATTCATATAGTTTATTTGCAATCTGTGATTCAAGAGTGTCTAAGAGAATCAAGGGACAAATTTAAAGTAAAGAAAAATATACTGTCTTGTTTTGCATTGGCCTTTTGAGTTCTTTAACATAACCCTGTACAGTTAAATGTCGGGGGCATGATGCTTGGCTTTGTACTGGCTATTGCTTAGATGTTGAATATTGTGGCATGCTTATAGCAATTGCACTCTTGAAAGCTGAATGTGCATTTTCACTTGATGTATGTTTGCAGCCAACTTGTGAAGATAATTATACTGACTCCTGCGAGTGATGGTCATGCCTTCCTACAAGTACATTCATTCCCAGACTTTGAGCTGGTGTACTCATTGAAAGTCGGATGCTCCACCACACTCGTACAATCCAACGTTGATCAGGTATCGTAATATCATTTGCTTCTATTGCAAGAACAAATGCTTACTATAGCTGGGCTGTTGGGTATGCCAGATGTTCAATTTTTATAGTAAGATATCATTGCTATGCAGATGACAGAACCATCACACCGTAGCGTCTGTGATTTGGGTTGCTCACTATAGGCCCTATGATGTTTATGTTGTAGGAGGAGATCATATTTGTAGAGGGTGTTGCAGAAGATGGGGCAGACGTGCCTTCATGTCTTCGCGTGAGGCTGCTCACCGAAGCTCTACCGCAGACCCGTCTTGTTCGACTCCTACAGAGGCACAAGTTTGATGAAGCCCTTCGATTTGTGAACCAGTTCCGTCTGGATCCCCAGGTAAAATCCAAACAGGTGGTGACGCGACGCATTGCACAAATATGCATGCTTTGTTTGTCATACAACACCAACCAGTATTCTGTTTGTGCATGACACTTACAGAATGTGCTACTGCTATTGCCATCCATCCTGTTCAGCTGAATTGTAACTATTGGCATCTGATACAAAGTATTGACAAATAACCCATTAATCAATATGTCTAATTCGTTATTCTTGGTTATAATTGGTTATTAGTAAAATATTGATGTTGGTTCCACTAAACTCGGTTAATCTATTCTAGAGAGTTCACCAAGCTAGAGCACAGTGGCTGCTGAATGAAGGTGACTACACTGCTCTGATAACCTGTCTTGATCTTATTCACAGCAAGTTTCAGGTAAGACTCACAAGAAAGATGTTTTTGAAGGCAGGCAGTATTTATCCATGCTCAATATTTCACAAAGGTAGCCAGTGAACCTCGCTTTCGTCAAATTGAATCGTGCATAATTGGGGGAAAATTAGGAAGTAGTATGCTTACTCGTCATACAATATGTCCTCGGCATTATATTGGTTGTAAGACGGTCGACAGGTTGACTAACAAGAGCTAAGTTTCTAGAGCTGTTTAGCACAAGCTAGATACTATGCTGCCATTGCCTGTGTAGGTATTGAGGGAGCCTGTACATGCTTTCTTGTTCTATATCATATGTAAAGTGTTATTTTTCTACACGAGGACTTAGATTTTACACACCACTTCCCCAGGTTGTTGATTTGTGTGTAATGGCAACACCTTCGGACTTCCAAGTAATGCTAAAGCTACTACTGTATGCTAAGGCTAAGCTCTGTGACAACAACAACGAAGACAGTGCTAAAGATACTAATACGCAAAGCCTGCTTGTTGAGGTAATTTTTGTGCATTTAAGGATTAGGTGGTGAATGTTTGAAAAAAAAATTGGGATTTAAATTGACTACGTCACGAATTTTCTATGGTGTATATTTGTTAAAAAAAATTGTTTCCAATTTTTTTACATGAAAAGTAAGTACTAACGGCACTAAATGTATATCCCCAATTTCTTACCTGATAAGCTTGTTTTTCAACTAGTTAAAAATCCAAAAAATCTAGGCGATTTGATATATTGATCATGACATTAAATGCTTTTTATAGGCTATGTATAAGTCACGAGTGTTTGTTCACATCGAACGGAATAACAAAATAGGAAGTGTAATGCAACAATTTAACCATAAAAAGTGAACAGGATCACTTACATTTTGTGAAAACGAGGACATTTTTTTTTACTTTTACTAATCTCCTCATTAGCTCGTGCAAAATTGTTGTGCAAAGTTTCTGGCTGGTTTACTGCAAACTATGTCACGGGCGCATCTTGTTAAAGCGTCTCCCAGGCCATTGTAGTGTCCTCGTTGGCTTCCAAGGTAAGTTTCTACAAAATCCCTTTCAATACTGATGAGCTGGGCATGGCAAGCTATATATCATCATGGCACTAGGCATCGTTATATTATCTATATGCAGTATAGGAAGACACTATTTCTGTTTCTCACATGCTCTGTTACATGTGCTGTCATGTAGTGTGAGTTATCCAAGGTGACTATCTATTTTACGAATATTCCTGTACAATCCTGTGTACAATCCTGAGTTATTACCATCCTAAAATAATAACCTTACATCTTTGCTTTAATAAATATCCAATAACCTCTGGTCTAGGTACTATATGTGTGCACTATGCGTGCACATGTATATATATTTATTTATTTATTTATTTATTTATTTAATTATTTATGTTGTTCCAGGCACTACAATTTCTTCAAAGATTAGAAACATTTGCAGTAGCATATGGCGAGCAGAGCTTCAGCTCATCTCGGTGGAGTGCATTTACACAGGCAAACATGTTGCAAGAGTTTATCGGAAACATCGTGAAGGGCCAGACTGCGACAGCCTTTGTCATATGGGGACGCCACAATTACGAGTTTGTGGATGATATCACTGAAGATCTATTAGATGAAATTCTGAGCTCCTTCCCATATGACGTGCCCATGAGTCACTTACAGGTACATTTGGGATGCTAAGAGCAATCGTTTAGACTTTACTTTTGTTTACTTTTATTTTCCACGCTGACACTAACATTAAAACACTTCATACACCCACATCACCTGTACTGAAGCTACCTAGATGTATTTATTCTAAGACTATACTAGATACCAACACTGCATGGGTTTAGAGGAGGTGAAGAAGGTAGGGAAGGGGGAGAAAGTGGAGGAGTAGTTGAAGATGCTGTAGAGAGTGGGAGAAGGTAGAGATGAGAAAGAATGTAGAAGTGATAAAAGTAACGGTAGCCGAGGAGATAGAAGATGGACTAAAGGTAATGGTAATAAATGGGAAAATGTGTCACATTACACACAGCACATCAACACATTACATTATCACATACAATATATTTCTATATTTTGAAATGACTTTGTTTGACTTGCAATTCAATGAACTTGAAAATTACTTTAATATATATATATATATATA
>NW_014577274.1:17260-30836 GCF_000485595.1 Priapulus caudatus | reverse complement strand
TGTGTGTGTATTTTCATGTTTGTTATACTTTTGAATAATTTGTCATGTTTTGATAGGAGGTTCGACGACTAACAGTTTCCTACTCCGATGAAACGAGAGACAGTATTATTGTCCAGTATTTACAATATTATTATTAATAATCGGTTTCTCATTCAGGAATGGTGTAGAGACGAACTGTTTCTGCTCGTCGCTGGCAAGCTGCCAAAGAAGTCCGTGACCGTGGCACAGTGGCTGGAAGCAAGAGTGAGGGGCATGGAGTTTGCGGCGGCGGCTGACCGGTGGCCGCACAGCGCCATATCGGTGCTGGAGTACCTGCTGACCAATCGCGATGCCGAGGCGGACGCGCAACTTTGCGACAAGCGCTTGGAGAAGGGTTGGCTGGCGGGCCTGCAGATGCTGTGTCACTCGCTGCGCATGCTCGCCGACCTGCACGCCACCTACAACTGCAGACTGACGCTGGACGAGTACATGCAGGAGAACGTCGAGAGTCTCGCTTACAGGTCAGAGGTCACTGAAGGTCACAGAGGTCGGAGGGCTACGAGGTGCATTCCTTCCTCTCTTTTTTTGCAAATTGACGTTTGTGTGTGACGCGTGAGTGCACAACGTGGTGCGTGCAATGCTCTAATGTCATCTTAGCACCTGAGGCGAGTTTCATAGTTGCTTTTCTTACATACTGTGGTGCCCCCGAGAATTGGACGATATTCACAACAGACCGCCATGCCTAGCCAATCTGGTTTACCTCCGTCTGCCTCCCATAAATGCCATGTTGTGTATCTTTGTTTGCACCACAGGAATTATTAAAAGGTGAATTGACTTGATGCCTTTTCCTGCCTTCTTCACCTACTATCTAATCCCAGTGTTGGTATCTAGTATATAGTCTTAGAATAAATACATCTAGATACCCTTGTTTGAAAGAAATCTTTACCTTGGTGTACTACCAACTTAACTCTGTCTGTGCTGGCATGAAAATTAAACCCAAGGCCCCTAAAACTAGCAAAATCTACATATATAATAGAATATACTATATAATATATATAATAATATAATTATTTATATATTATTTATATAATATATATACGTTACATATAATATAATAGAAGAAAATTGGTGTTTTACCGCAGGATGCTCGACAAGGTCAAGGCGGTTGACGTGATCTCTCGTGCGATCGACAGGCAGGTGCGACCGTACGTGAAGCAGCACGGCCTCAGTGAGGAGAAGGTGCTGCTGCAGTACGTCGTCGACCTCGCGCAGCGCCCCAACAAGTCCGCCCACCAGGTGCTCGGCTCATCGTGGGAGACGCGCGCCATCGCCGTCGTCAACGCGATCGGCGGCGCCGAGAACAAGTGTCGCGCGACGGCGCACGTGCTCCGCAAGGCCGGCGTGCCGCTGAGCCCCGACATGGCGGCGCTCGTCAACGCCGCGCTCGCGCTGCGGCACCCGCTCGCAGCCGAGCTCGACCTGCAGCTGCGGCTGGTTCGCCTCAAGGAGGTGCTGTGCCGGTACGACCTCGGCGCGCACAACGTCGCCGAGGCGGGCGCGGCGCACACGTTCACGCGGCACGTCGTCGCCGCGGGCCGCGAGTCGGCGGTCGCCGACGCGCTCGTCGTCGTGCGCGCCTACCCGCACCTGCGCGAGGCGGACGCGTACGCGTTCCACGCGCGCCTGCTCGTGTCGCGCGGCGAGGCGGCGGCCTGCATCGAGTTGCTGCGCGGGCTCCCCGCCGGCGACGTCGCGATCTGCGCGCGGCGCGTCGCCACCGCGTGCGCCGTCGTGCTGAACGACGCGGCCGAGTTCGACGAGGAAGGGCGGAGGGAGAAGGTGACGTTCACGAGAGCGGCTGTCGAGGTGCTGAGGTGTGTGAGTACGTGGAGCAGCCCGCTGTCTCCTGACCTGCTGGAGTTGCTACAGGAGATGGAAACTATCAGTGCACTGCAGGTAGGTATTATTGGTTTTAATACTCTATTCATTAATTATATTTAATAGTTTATTGGTTTTAAACAACAGCTTTATGTTATCCCAATCTGTGGTTAAGTATACGTTTGGCAATAATAAAGCAACGACGTGTTGCGTATATCTAGTGTGTTGTATTGACACCCTTGCATTTGTTGCAGATTGAGTTTGGGCTGTTTCTCACTCTAGAAGACTTTCAGAGTACAGAGTTTAAAAAGAATCTACTTGATCAGCACTTGATGTCATTCCATCAGGCTATTCTAAGTGGTCAGGCTGAGCAGGACCATGAAAGAAATCATTCGTAAGTTCAGCAGATCTTGTTCCTGAAATTGTCCTGATTTTTAGCTCGCCTTGACATCGTCAAGATGAGCTATTGCCATGGGGCGTCAATCAACTTGCATACAGTTGTTACTCCTATGGGAGAGATGCGAACGTCCTATTTTGGAGCACGCCAGTTGACCTACTTTCGAGCCACGCCCACTTTTTTGGCAAAAATGGAAATAGCCATAAGTCAGTTCAGGTTCAACGGATTTTGCTCATTTTTGGTATGTGAATGAATAAGGACTGGCCCCAAAACATATCACAGGGCTTTTGTTATTTTTTTAAAATGATGCAAATTAGGTAGACTTTGGCAATTTCACTATTCATTTCATTGTCTGCCTACGGTCAACGATAACTCAAGAACCGTTTCACCCACATATTTCAAATTGCATACAGTTGTTACTTCTATTGGAGAGATTTGAACGTCCTATTTTGGAGCATGCCAGTTGATCTACTTTCGAGCCACGCCCACTTTTTGGCAGAAATGAAAATGGCCATCTAGAATTCATTCGATTTTGTTAAATTTACCTACCTATACTTACCTACCTAATCATACCTACGTGTAATATTGTGTTTTAGATTCTTCGTTACAGTAACTTGACTGGAATATTTTATTGCTTTTATTTGCACGATAATCTAAAACCAAAATGGCGATAATTTAGGCGTAGCGCCATCTCTCGCTCAGATTTCAGACCTGAAACATTTATTTTAGCATCACAACTAACCCTGAAACAAAGTAGTGAAGTTTCTACTAGTATAAAACAGGGAATGAGGACATTTGATCACATTTCGGTCCGTCATAAATGAAACACTTACCAAATTTTAAATATCATCTCCCTCTTCTATCACACCCAAGGTGAGCTATAGTGTCATTGACACTTTCATTTATTGTTGCTTCAGTGTTATAATACATTAAACAAGTTTGTTTGGAAAGAAGAGGGCATGTCTGTTACTTACAATTTGTATTTCTATACAATTGCCTACAGCACAGTTGGCCTGCACTTTTTTTGCGTTTTCGCAGGCCCTAATTTTCTTTAGTGTTAAACTGACATTACAAAAATTATTTGTAGCAGAAGAAAGGGGGTCGTGTCTAAGTGGAGGTACACCGGCTTGTACAGAGTGGCAGAGCTTCTAGGCGTGAGCCACGACGAGCTGACCGCCCGCCTGGCTACGACCGAGGCGCAGGCCGGCCGTGGCAGCGTCGCCCTCGCGCTGGGCACGCAGCTAGCTGAGGGAGCTAGCGACGGTCGAACAGCACGCTTGCTGTACCCGGTCGTTCACGCACTCATGCGATGGCAGTCCTGCACGGCGAGCGAGCTGCGTGATCTGGTGGCGCGGGTGCTGGCCTGCTGCCATGCGGACCTGCTTCCCGACTGCCTGGAGCTGTTCAAGGCGGTGCAGATGGCGTGCGTCGTGCAGACTAACTGCGAGGAGGCGGCGGGGCACGAGCGCGTCTGCGAATACGGCTGGATCGAGGACGTGCTGTTCAACACGTTCAAGGAGGATGGATCGTTGATGCGCTCCAAGCCCGTGTTGGCACTGACGCACGATTTTGCGATGGCGTGCGTTCCGTCGCCGGTTCTGCCGAGACATCCCTACGTACAGGAGCGAACAGCCGCTCGTAGTATGCTGCTGGTGCTGCGTGACACTTTGGGGACGGTCGCTGGTAGCACAGGCGACGCGGCCACGTCGAAGACGGCCAACTCTGCCGGAGGCGTGGCAACAACAGCGAAGGCTATCGATGCTACCACAGATGACAAGGCAGTTGACATCCACTTTGGCGACGAACTGGTTGCAACAGCGATTCGGCTGATACAGTACTTTGAGAAGAACTCGTTGAATGAACTCGCCTTTAGACAGGTTGCCATGACGATGGGTTGCCTCCTTCGGATGCTCTCCGCACAGGAGATGGGGTACCAGACTACAGATCGCACCTATATCGTTACACTGATGGCTGTACGGGAGAAGCTCACCCGACATTTGACGGAATTAAAGAAGGGAATGTCGACATTGTCTGTTCCTCTATTAGAAAAGATCTGTAACAAATTGAAGGTGTGTATCTCATGTCTTGCATGCGCTTGTTACATGTAAGTGGTGGTGTTGTGGTAAAAATAAGTAATTGACAGTGGTGAGAGATCTTTCTATTTTGCTTAAGGAACTTAAAAACTAAGAACTTACCCTAACTGTTGAAACATGCTTTTGAAATTCAACAGAAGATCATTATATGTAAAATAATAATCTTACTTCAAAACCAAAATGTTTTGTTTGCATACTGCACAACGTGTTAGTGAATATAATAGAGGTAAAAATTGTTTGTGTGTATAATATTTTGTTTTTGGCTATTTATTATTACAGGTGGATCACAGTTTGGCCCTGGGTTACTTACTCACAATGTGGCCTCATAACATTGCTTTCGTACAACTCCAGAAATTGGCTAGCCGCAGTGTGGGCAGGTTTAATGCTCTTATGGCTGTAGCACAGGTTAGTTTAAGTTTTTCCTCCATCACTCCAATTATGCTGCACATATTATGTACACTGGCTTTTATAGTAAACTATCTTTAAATTAATAACATGGAAAACCTATCTATATTTCTATATTCATCCTCTTTCATGGTACTTCTCGCAGAACACTTTGTCTATTATTATTTCACATTTCCCACATTGCGTGGCTACATTCACAGGTGGGCACAGACTTCGCTCGCGTCGTCCAAGAGCCGAAGATCTTGGACGTGTGTGAGAAGTTGAAGATGAACGCATACTGGGGCAGTCGGCTGTCGAAGCTCAACATCCCTTACGGCGACGCCCTCAAGGGTTCACAGGAGAGCAAGGAGGCGGTGCTCCCCGACATGGTGCGCCACCCGCACGTCGACGTCGCCTTCGTGACGGCGTTCTGCGAGATGAACGGTCTCAACGTCGGCCGCGCCCTCCTCCTGTTCCTCGAGCGCGTGCTGCTGCACGACGACGATCGTTGCCGCGGCGACGGCGACCATCCCGCGGACGAGCGCGCCGAGGCGAGGATGCGCGCCGTGCGGCAGGTGTTTGCGGCGGCGGCGGACTCGCGGCTGGACGCGGCGCAGCTGGATGCGACGCTGGACCTGGCGCTGCTGCGCATGTGCCCCTACGATCACGACCTGCTCGCCGTCGTGCTGGAGCGGCTCGCGGCATCGCACGGCAGCGCGGCGCGGCGCCTCTCCGCGCTCACCTACCTGCGCAAGTACCGACGCACGGCGCCCCCTAGCGAGTACGAGACGAACTACTCGTCGCGCGACGACGATGACGGAGACATGCTGTGTCTCGGCCGGGGGCTTCCCGCCGAGGCGTCGGTGAGGCTGCCCTTCCATCCGCTCGTTCTCGACGGGGTTGAGCCGTGGAACGAGCCGTGGAAGATCATCACGCCCGAGCTGAACGCTGACACGGTGAAGACGTGGGTGGCCATCGCGTCGGTGCTGGCGCTCTCCAAAGATCAGGTTGGTCACGTTCTCGCGTCGCGCACTGAGCCGACCACCGCATTGCGGCCGCCGGTAGATGTGGATAGTGGCGTAGATCGTATTTAATTACCAATATCAGTAACATAATACAAATTTATTATTATAAGAAGGGCGGCTCAACACCAATAACAGTAACATGTAATAAATTTAATTATTATAACATGGGGCGGCTCGACACAAATAACAGTAACCTATAATAAATTTAATTATTATAACAAGAGGCGGGTCGACACACGTTATGCTCGATGCTTCCCAGCTTTGTTGCAGGCTGCAGCTTATATATTCTTGCTGTTCTTGTTACATGTTTTACGTATTATTTCGTACAGGTGTACCTCACCGCAGTGCGGAATATCGTGAGTGCCCACTGTAAGGAGTTGAAATCACCTTCAGGCACATCTGTGCAGAGTGATTGTGACAAGAATCCAGACGCTGCGACAGATAAAAAACCACGCATGATTGACCAAGTCCAAGAACTACTAAGTAAAGTGGTAGACCAGGAGCTGGTTTTAGCATGTATGCGGTGGATTGTAAAGGTGTTGCCGATGGGGCAGGAGAAAGTGCTGGCGTTGCAGGCTTGCATGCAACTTGCGCAGAACTGGTGCGACAGCTGCAAGGATGATAAAAAGGCCATAGCTGAGAGAGCTTGGCGCAAGTTCACTGACGCCTGGCGCAGACTTTCTACGGAGCAGGTATGCACAGGTCTCACAGTATCAATAGTTCTTCAGCACTGAGCACTAACATACTGCCATGCTCTGGTTGAATAACAGACCTGCAACCTGGCCGGCAATGCAACCTTCAGTAAGGCATTTAATGGAAAACTAGGACTCACATGAAGTGCATGAGGTATTCATATACATAGACTGGTGCAGAAGACAGATGTTAAATCCCATTAAAGGGCTTAATTAGCTTGAGCTTTTTGGCGAACTTATGATGACATGTTGTCGTCAAATTCAACTTTAATTCGCATTTGGCGAATTAGCAAATGACAGCTTAAACCCTGCACATAAGCATGAGCATGCAGCATGAGAACGAGTTACATTTATACTTCAGATTCTTCACGAGTACGGTCTCGCTGAGACTGCTTACGTGGCGCTCACGGGTCATCCTGTGCAGCTCGTCTTCAAACTGTACGAGCACGGCAGCATCTCGGAGCGCATACTGCATCCCACAGGCAAGTAGCACAGATAACATGCATGTACTGTGAAGGTAGCACCGCATGGCTGTGATCGTTTAGCATTGACCACTTCATTTCCATAGTGAACATGCTTGATGGTTAGTATTGTCCACAACAGGGATGTAAGTGAAAGTACTGATGGGATTTGAGGAAGGTTGCAGTTCAGATTTTGGCTGAATTTTCCATGAGCTTCTCTAAATGTGTAATTTAATGATAAAATTGCAGCCTATGTTGTGACAACTGTGTCAGTAACTAATTAACTCGTTTTTCTCCACAATTAAAAAAAATGATGAATTAATATTATTATCTGTTGTGGTATTTTCTGAATAAGGTACATGCAAATTGATCGAAACATACTGTAATAATTAACATACCTTAATCAGACAAAAGTACAAAAAATAATCAGATCCCAGCGTGCACAGTTATGTGAACATAACTAAGACTGCAATTACTTTGTCTCTAATTTTTACAGGTCTATTCCATGGCAACAACGCTGCTCTTGACCATAGAATGAAATGGACTTATATTTTCAACTCTCTTCCTACAGGACAGTTCCCTGATATCCATGAAGCTGTTGAGAAAATTAGTAGCATAAATCGTTTGGAGCTCAAGAAGATTAGACTGGTATTGCTGAAGAAGTGGTTATTGATCAAAAACAAGGCTGATGATGTGGTAGCTGGTAACCCACCTCCACCAAAAGCAGCTGCTGCATGTGAGGAGGATGACACGGTATTTCAGTTGTAAATTTTCTCTTGCATGATTTCATAGATTAGCAGATCATTAGCTACAAGAGCAATAACATGTTTAAAATATCAAATGAGTAATTCCTACATAGTTACTCACTTCAAGATTATTTTACTTAGAAATGTAATTCATGAAGTCCTATTTAACAGATTTATACATGTTACAAATGTAGATTGTGATGTGTGGCCATAAAACTACATTATTATTACATTATTAAATATCGTGTCACGTAAAAATCATGTTAAATTCGTGTCGGGTTAATAATCATGGTTGGAAATGTATTTTGGAAAAAATAACTGTTCTATTTCCTAATTCAAAGAATGGAGAACCAAGGTTTACTATTGTAAAAGAGCAACGAATTTATTCCTGTTCAGTGCAGGTTGCCACGTTGGTGTTTAACACTGGCTTCGGGGAAGTAGTTGGCGCCACCTATTAGGCAAGTTAGAACGCATGTTACAATAATCTCATAAGAACTTCGACATTCGGTGCAACGACTCGTGTCGATCACAGGTGGCGCTGCAGAGAGCTGTCTACCAGCTGCAGCATGACGACAGTGACGCCAGCGCGCAATTCCTCGTCGCGATTGCCTACGGGGGGTCGGCGAGCGCGTGCGGCAGCCGCTGCTGTGCGCGTGCGCTCGAGTGCCTGCTCGCTCTCTACGAGACGTCACGCATCGAGGAGCTGCTCAAGTGTCCCATCGGCGACGTGAAGGAACAACTGCGCACACTCGTCTACGTCACGGAACTCGAGCAACTACACGTGCCGATGACTGCAGAGGCGTTCCGAGGGTAGGGTGAAGCGCGGCTGCGGCATTGCGAAGTAGCAGAAGTAAAGCAACAGTTCCAAGGGTAGGAGGAAATAAAGTAACAGAGTTCTGAGAGTAGCGGAAATGAAGTAACAGAGTTCTGAGGGTAGCGGAAATGAGGTAACAGATTTCTGTGGGTAGGGGAAGCAAGGCTGTGGCATTCTGAGGTTATTGGGGGAAGTGGCGGCATTCCAATGATAGGGGAGCGAGGTGACAGTATTCCGAGAGTAGAGAAGTGAAGTGACAGCATGTAAAGGGCAGCGGAGTGAGAAGATAGGATTCCAAGGGTAAGGGTGTCAGGCAATGGTTTCGAGGGTAAGGGTGTTAGCTGATGACAAAGGGTGTAAGGCCATGGTATTCTGAGGGTAAGAGTGTAAGGCAATATAGCGTTCTGAAGGTAAAGCTGTAAGGCAATAGCATTCCCAGGGTACAAGGTGTGAGGCAATAGCATTACAAGGGTAGAGGTGAGGTGATGGCAGTCTCACTGTGTGAATCATTTCTACGTATGTGTGCAGTTGAATGTGACAGCTGCTGTACCATTCACGACACTGAAAAGCAGTTTATACAGCTTGATGGAATACGTAAGATGTAGTATTAGCCAGGAAAAATTTCGCTTTGCATGTAATTTAATGTTTATGAACTCTAACAGAACAAATATCATCTCATGAGATGCTTAGTTGTATTGAATGCCTGATGTGCTGAATCAGTAAGTTAATCCCCACCCCCTTCCCCCACTGCCAATATATTTGCAGGCTGACAAATAAGGAGGGTCTAGTACATGGAATCTGGCGTAACCACTGCCACGA
Source organism: Priapulus caudatus (assembly GCF_000485595.1). Classification (NCBI taxonomy): domain Eukaryota; kingdom Metazoa; phylum Priapulida; class Priapulimorpha; order Priapulimorphida; family Priapulidae; genus Priapulus; species Priapulus caudatus. The sequence continues at coordinate 21,548 of NW_014577274.1, read as the reverse complement.
GCCAGCGGCGGCATGGCTTGTGTCTCGCTTGTGTGTGGACTTTGGTGTTTGGGATGTGAGCATCTGGGCCAGCTTGTTGCATGAGCTAATGTCTGCTGGCGAGAACAACTACGTGAGACGCTTGCTGCGAAGAATCACTGCCATAACTGGTCTGTGGGGTGCACCTGCTATTGGGAAGGTACACGAATATAAATCTAAACACTTACTTACTTACTTACTTAGCATGGCCAACTCTCATTAATTAGTACAGGATGCCAGTTTAAATCCTGTATGACATATGAAGGGTTGGGTTTGTTGCTTCAGATCAGGGCAAAAATAAATGAGATTGACTTGCTGGATACTATGTTTCGATGAAAAGCAACAAAGCAATCAGTGCAATTCTCGTGTTGTCTGTGACATTCTCAATATCTCTAGAGTAGGTTTAATCACATCAGGATATTACAACTGTATATTTAATTGCTTCCAGTATAATTGCCATTCGGTTTATTCCCATGTTAGTCGACAAATAGGTCAAAAACGTGATTATGTGCAGTATAGCAAAACATTCTGGTGTGTAGGCATGGCGATATGTTATCTTGGAGCCTCTGACAGCTACAGCCCCACCTTTGGACAAGATACAGATACGGAATTGCCTAAAAATATTTCAGCTTGTACTCATGTGAGTGTATGCTTTGATTAGTAAGGTTTCGTAACACATTCAAAATGATTTTGTATTACTCATGTAAAATTTTGTGATTAGCCTACTTCCTGTGAAAAGCTTAATCTATAATAATATCTCATGCTGTCGTAATTCATATGTCTCGTAGAGTTGATATTTTGCTACATTTAAGCGGATGATGTAGTTCTGATTTGTTTACTAACCTGTTGCTGCGACTTTTATTTAATATAGGTGTCCACTAAGAACCATATACTTGGATTTGTCAGAGATTGCTCATAACTATCAACGATTGGAGCTGGAGACACTTGCTCAGTGTTGCCTGGCATTAATACCAGATGTAAACTCTAGGACCAAAATGGTGAGAGGACATTATGTGGTCGTTGTACAGTGGAACCCCCGATTTTACGCGAATTCGGATATAACACGATGAGGCATTGGACCCCCTTTTTTTGCTCTTATAATAGCCACGTATATATAACCCCGATTTAGCGCGACCCCGCTTTTTTCGTGATGACATTTTATAGACCACAACCATCACATTATAACGGGGCTACACTGTATATTGAAAACAAATTTCTGTAAGGTTTATATCTTCGTCTTCCTGCTCTTCCTTCTAAAATGTCCTTCTAGGTCAGCACTCTTAAACCCTACAGATTGTGTGTTCATTTGTGTGCATGTAATATTTCAAACATTTTCACCACGTAGCAAGTAAATTGTAATCTAATACATTATATACTTGTAGGAGATTCCATCTTTAGCAAAGCAAAACCTTGTCAGAAAACAGCTGCAAGAGTTCTACAGAGAATTTGGAGATTGTCATATCCTGCAGAAAGTTGAGTTACTGTTGGCTATGCGCAAGAGGAATCTGGATTAAGTGTTTTAATGGCAACCAGCTGGGCTGGCATATTAGAATAGTGTGAACTTGGCAATGAATTTCCCACTGGAATGTACATTGCCTAGGTCACATATAATTTTCACTTCTTTCATCTGAGACTCATAACAATAAAAATAATTTAGGGTGTGCTGGTTTGGTGTTACATAGCCTGGGACACTCGGGTAAACAAACCTTGTCATGTAGAAAATAAATCGACTGTGCTGTATAAAAAGTTCTGTCTGATGTGTAAGCCTCATAAAGTCTGAGAAGTCATAAAGTCTCATAAAGTCATAAAGTCTCATAAAAACCTGAAAAACTGCTTACTGCAAGATGTGATATAATCTTCTTGTGATTACAACCCAGCCACCAATAACTGAAGCCAGCTTTACTACATATTTGCTACATATACTATATATTTACTACATATACTATATATTTGCTACATATGCTACATTTTTGCTACATCCTTTACTAAATGTACTTATATGTCACTTATATGTGACATATAAGTACATTTTGTAAGGGATATACAGCCAGCATATATATTTGCTATTCCACAAATACATTCTATAATATACCTGTACACACTCATATCTATATAATAATTTGAGTAGTGTCGTTCTGTTTGTTCCTGCATAACTTCTAGGCGCGTGCACGAATCCGGCATTTTTCCGGCAATCGGCCGAAATTTTTCGTGCTTCATTCCTACGCATCAGGTTCGATTCTAATACTTTGCTTTTTGTTATTTATTGGGTTAAATGTTTAAAAAACTCATATTTAGAAAATCTAATGGAAAATCTCTCTGGAAAACATGCACGATTCAGTTCACTTCCGCTAGGTGCGCTGGCTGTAGACTTACAAACACGCAACCACAGGCTAAGGGATACAGTAGACTTCCTATGAGCCATACTACACAGCGTCAAGAACACCCAAAACCAGCGGGTCAGGAATTGTTACGCACCCACATTATGCAAGACTAAAACAATAAGCAGAAAGCTTGGATGATTCACTTTTGGGGGTGAACTTTTGAAGAGAGTAACTATAAGTAGCCTACTTTGGTAGTCTACATTGTATGCTCGAAGATAGGAATTGTAAAGGAATAGCTGATGCTATCAAACCAGAGAAGTTGGGGTCAGATTGGATGGGAGGGGGGGAAATTATTAACTAATAGATACCTAGGAAACAGTAAATCATGGATGAGCAGGGTTCCCACTCATCATGGAAAACCTGGAATTCCTGGAAAATGACAAATGCATTTTCCAGGCATGGAAAGCTCATAAAAAATTGAAAAATCACAAAAACTCATGGAAAACTCATGGAAAAGATTAGAAAATGAAAACTCAGTTCACGTACATCACAAATACTTGGAATTGGATGCTAATATTTTGCAAATGTTTACTGAACATTTTAAGGTGTATACAGACATATTTTTTACTTTAATATCTGAGATGGTCGTCGAGATACTACTAGGTGATTCGACACAGAAGGACCCATATGGGTGGATTGGATGCCCATAAGGGGTGGAGAGGAGGCTATTAAAATACTAACAATTAAATGATTCACCAGTATGTTTAATTTGTTAGAACACATAATTAGATGTAAAAACAATTGCTATATATGGCAATTGCTATGGTGAATGTATGTTTGAAATATCAGACAGTTATGGAAAATGGTGATTCTGTCCTGGAAAACTCATGTAAAACTCATGGGAAATGAAAACTCCATGTGAGTGGGAACCCTGACCTTGACATTGAACATTATTGAGAGCATAATTATACAGGGCAGCTCAGAACAATGGAGAAAGGAGATGAAGACCAAAAGTATACTAGATATATTATTCAAACTGATAGTTTATATCTATATTATCAAGTAATCTCTATTATGTACTCTTGATATTATATATATATATATTATATTATAGTTAGATAAATATATTAATAAAGTTCAAACTAAGATGGAAACCTTGTATGTATCTTGACGTGATGCGGCAATGATGCCGAGGCTTGCCAAGGATGGACACTTTGTGTCTTCCAATCACAGCCTACGCAGCACCTCTGTTTGATATTTTTATAGGTGGGGACCCATAACAGCATGGAATCGCCGATCTCAGGAACTAGGGCATTCTGCTAGGCTAGAACGGTTTCCTACGATAGAGTTTGGCACAAAAACGAAAATAACACGCAGTGCTACATATTTTGCTACATCCTTTACTAAATGTACTTATATAGTCACTTATATGTGACATATAAGTACATTTTGTAAGGGATATACAGCCAGCATATATATTTGCTATTCCACAAATACATTCCTATAATTATACCTGTACACACTCATATCCATATACGCAGTGGCTGGAGGTACGGTAGCCGTCGGTCGTTGAAGCCCTTTTTGGCGTTAGGGTTAGGTTTAGGGTTAGGGTTCTAGCTCATCTAAACTCTCAAATGGTGAATTTATTTCCAAGCGTTATTTCGAATCTGGCTCACCGCCGCCATCTTTTGTCTCGTTAAGTATGAAAGCGGAATGGACCCCGTACCCGTAACCTCGAGACATTAAGATACGGCTACCGTACCCGTGCCACTGCCATCTATATAATAATTTGAGTAGTGTCGTTCTGTTTGTTCTGCCATGATTCTAGGCGCGTGCACGAATCCGGCTGATATTTTTCGTGCTTCATTCCTACGCATCAGGTTCGATTCTAACACTTGCTTTTTGTTATTTATTGGGTTAAATGTTTAAAAAACCCATATTTAGAAAAT
>NW_014577274.1:0-12250 GCF_000485595.1 Priapulus caudatus | reverse complement strand
TGTTTAGGCGAATACTGCACCGCTACGTCCTTCTGGGATATTGCATCTCCCGTAAGATCGGATAAGCCCCCGCATTCATTCGTTGATGGGCATTGAATGGGGCGGTGACCGACGTTACCCAGTTTTTGTAGCCTAGCCGTTTTTCGTGCTCGGCCTAGTTTACGTTTCGTACAATAATGAAATGCGCCCGGCCGATGACATTTCGCAATCGGAAGGACAGGAAGGAGGAAAATTTCGCCGCCGCATGTTTTCATCGTCGCTGTCCATTTTCAATAATAATAATGCCGTTTTCAATGTATTTACCGGACGATTTACGTTATAGAAACTATTTATGTATATTTTACTGATTTCTCGCGTATCTTTCCACTTTGGAATTTTCATCGTCTTTCAATGCGTTTCCGTAGATTTTTCTGCGTTTTCTGTGTGATATATTATCTGCCGCAGGCCCCTCGAGTTTTGGAAATCCTCAACATTTTACTTCTTCCTTAGTTACAGTCTTAGCTCCATGCTTTTCACTGTTATTCTACGAAGGAAGCGCTAAAATCTCTATGGGGCCGGGATTTTCATTTAGAGAAATCATCGTATAGTCTCATCAGCGTAACGAGCGAATATGGCCGCCTCCGGCGGCCATTTCGCGAGTGATGATAAAATTAATAAAATCAAAATTATGTAAACAAATAATATATGCATTTAATTTGTAATTTGTATGTTCTGTAGTTTGCAAATGACGAGCGTTTCCATGCACGCCTTTACCCCCGTGCTTATTTAGAACTATTAATATTATTACGTATGAATACGATCTATATTAGCTCTCCATGGTTTTTGTCTTACTCTTGTCCATACGTGTCTATCCTAGATATTACATTTATCGGAAATCTTCATAAATCTTTATTATTCTGTACTTTCAATAGTTCGAAAACTAAGAAAGTTGAGGGTAAACTCGGTGCAATTAGGGAAGATGAAGAAACATGAGGAGGTGGTGAGGGTAAAGGAACGGGGGTGTGATGCTGCGATAGCTTTTACATCATGCATGGTGTATAGGTTCTTCTTCCACAGCACCTCTACTTTTTCCCAGTTCTCAACCCTCCTTTGCGCGTACCTTCTCCCCATCCTTTACCTGTTCAAGTTCCACCGCACCCCTTCTTCAGCCTGTCTACTCTCTTCCATTTATTAATTGCCATCTCCCATTTCCCGTTTCTTTGCCTTCTTACATCCTCTCCATCTTCTACCTTATCGTCTCTTTCACCTCACACGGTTTGCCTTTATCGCCTTTCCCATGATTTAGCCTCATTCTCCTTAATATTTACCGATGATCTACCTTATCTCCTCCTCCACACACTTCCGGCTTCTTTATTTCCCCATATACATTGTCCCTCGTTTACTACTCTACCTCCATCCTCTCCACAGGCACTTGGAGCGTTTCAATAAAATAGAATGCTAAATAAATACGAAATTTATTTACTACCAAAGTCTTGACATTGGTATATTAAGACTGGTAGCAAATAGATTTCGTATTTATTAGCTTAGTTGACGAAGTCAGATGCAGCTTGTAGAATTGCATGATTGTCCGTCCGTCCGTGCGTCCGTCAACAGTTGGGCACAAATCTTCAGTAACCGCTCGACGTACGGTCTTGATATTCGGGACGTCGGGGGGGGGGATCACGAAAAGGACTGGGGATGTCGAATTTGGGGATCAAGGGTCAAAGGTCGAGATGTGTCAATGGAGGGGGAATATTTCTCCCTTAACTTAAGGTATAGGAGGAAATACGGAATTGCGGCACAAATCTCAACGGCTTGACCTACGCTCTTAATATTCGGTGTATAGTGTGATGGCGAGGAAACCCATCACCAGTGCGAAATTGGAGGTCTCATGTCAAAGGGCAGTGGGGGAAAGGTCAGATATCAGACATTTTCTGAGGACATGGTCTAAGTTCTAACGGACCGAGTGCAAAACTTTTTTGTTTCAGCGCTGACCTACCATTTTTATCACTTTATTGAAATTCAGGGGGACATAGACCTTATCTGGTCCAGTTAGTGTATAGAGATCAGTGTACAAAAGCCACGGCCATCTTGTTATTTAATGAAATGGGAGCAAGTCGTGCCCTCTGGTTGTAAGCATTCTCACATTCACATTTTACAGGTTCTGAGTGTGACTCTTTCAATAAACGCTGTGAAGATGGTTCGTGCATACCAATATATGACACATGTGGTGAGTTGTCATTTCTACCCCAAGCCCATTGCCTGCGTCCCTCGATTGTAACATAACTTCTCAATTTAATCCTGGACATAGTAAAGAGATCAGGAACTACAAATATCGCTCATAGGGTCTATGTCCCCCAGGGTACTGCCGGAACGTACCCTGGTAACTATCTGATATGGTTAGGGTTATAGGGTTAGGGTTACTTAGGGTTAGGGAGTAGGCGTAGGCGACTCCCTAGACTCGTTAGTGGAGTAGGCGAGGTACGGTCCGGCATATTAGATAGTACCAGGGTACGTTCCGGTATACCGGACCGTACCCAAGGTATGTTCCAGCAGTACCTTGGGGGACATTGACCCTCTCAGCACAAATATCAGTATTAAGGCAGATATGTAATAAGTAAAACAATCCATCTGAACTTATTTCTTAATATGGCGTATATTGGACATGTTTGAATTTTAGACATGCACACTAGCTACTAATAATTTGCATAATATTGTCTTTGCAAGGTAACTATAACACTCCAGAAAATCCAATCAGGTGATATAGATGTTATATATGGAGATTAGTAAGAACTCGTGTATAGCCATGGCCATAACTGAGAGCTGGCTTTCTTGTCATTGCTTGATCTTGTAAATGCTTTTTGCAGCTCATCACCTATCATGCTCTTACGATGAGTTTAAGTGTCCACTAAAGTGTATACCTGACTACTTCAAGTGTAATGGATACGATGACTGCTCGGATGGATCTGATGAGGAAAACTGTTATAATGAAGGTTAGATATCATTCGACGAATGTCAGTCTAAATAGTATTGTCTAATATCTTGCCTGTACAGAATGCAAAGTTTGATTCTACATCAGACTAGTCATGGCTAGGCCTGGGCCAGGCACGCACAAATCCTAGTGAACCGACACAAATTAGTCTGGTTAGAACCAGGCTGAGTTAGTCTGGTTAGAACCAGGCTGAGTTAGTCTGGTTAGAACCAGGCTGAGTTAGTCTGGTTAGGCTACGAATGCTCAGCTTCGCTCGTCGCGTCACACATCAATGATCTGAGAACAACATATGAGCTCTCTGTATTCTGCCTTCAGGTTTTTTTAGCTTCTCTCTACGTGCCTTTGAATGCAGATTAAAATCCAACTTGGAAATTTCCTTGACAAGGCTAGTAAAAATATTCACACTGCTGTTTATAGTTTCCACTATTTTCTAAATTTATTCTTCTGACCAAATTGCAATTAAACTCTTCATGTCGTTGCTTCAACTTACTTCATCTATTTGCACATATATGAGCAATTGGTTTGCACTGTTTAGGTACACTATAAAGGAAAAAAAAGAAAAAATACAAACAATTGCAGATGATTTTTACTTTTACAAATGGCACCTAAATCTATACGGTGCCCATACCATTGTCATTTATTACCATGAAGCTCAGTCCACGCCAGCTCTCAGTGGTGTCAATCATCATTAGCTAGCTCAGATTAGTTTGACGTAGGATCATATTTGCAGTCTGTACAGCATTTAGCAAGATACGTGGCGTGTACAAAACGTGTTCCTGTATATATGTGTTTTAGTGGCATATCACTGAGTTAACTATTAACATGTGCAGACACTACTGTTTACTAATATTTATGTAAAATTAATTGCTTTAATATTCTATAATACCTTGTAATTTCTAGCCCATAAGGTATAATTTTTAACTGTCAAAACTTGTTCTAGCACTACCCCAAATCATGACGACTGCATTTCTTGGTTTGATTTCTCTGCTTGTACAAATTCAGAAGTATTAGAAGTTCAATATATGTCTAATTTTCATTTTAGATACTGAGTATAATTACTCAGTTAGTCGAGGAATTGATATGTGGAAAGTTGCCATCATCATCATAATTGTGATTGCGGTCTTCGTAATCGTCTTCTGTCGCATAATTAGAAGGAACCGTGGACGAGGTAAATGTAGATGTCTTGGACGTTTCATTCTTCCTGGGGCCCGTTGTCAGAAACATCGTAAAGTTAATGCTAAAGTTAATGCTACGATAACACTTACGACTAATGCTAATGTTGCGAGAGGAGCGTTGACAGAAACACATCGCAGCTATTAGAAAACTTACGATAACAGGAACTTCATCACAAGGCTGCTGATTGGATGAGAATCAATCACAAAATTCAAATTCATACACATTTATTGTACATCACAGTAATTTATGCATATTATGATGGCTAACCACATATAAATAATATGAAAAACGACGTGGTCATGAATTTATTCTGCACAACAAGACAAATTCTCACACTGTAACGCGAGACGCGAGAATCGTGGCAAGCGTGGAAAACCTTTAGAACAAGAGAACAAATACCATTTGTAAATGTATTGTTTTGTTTAATTAGCGGTAGATAATTAATGATTTTGACGTGTTTTTCAAGAAAAACACACATTTTATTCATTCTTATAAAATATAATATCACTATAATTGTAATTCGTAGTGTAAATGTGTTATTTTCAACTTAATATTAAAGTTACGAGAGGGTCTGGGCTCTCGTAATGTTAGGAGGAAATTTCCGAGGATTTTTCGTTCTCGTAACCTTACGATGTTTCTGTCAACGGTTTACGAGTGGAAGTTAATGGTAAGACTAATGTTGCGACTAATTTTGTTTCTGACAACGGCCCCCAGATACTTATGTATTTAAAATGCATTTCGGTTGCACTTTTGATATTCGTTGGCAAAATGCTATGTGCCAGCATTTTGTTTGTATGCTCATTGCACTGCTGGGCATGGCCTTGCAACTAGCCATGTACAAGTGAATATGAGCATAAGCGAGTGCAACACATGCCTTTTCCTTGAATGTGAAAACTTAATCCAATTTTCTCCCTATATATTGGCACGATATTTGCAAATCTTTAAAAAACATTTCTCGAATGCATTCCAGACGAAGCCTTGACCAATGTGACTGTGCCACCAGCACATCGTAATTCGAGCTCCAGCAACATGCCTAATTTGACACCGTCGCCACAGCCGACCTCGTTTCAGCAGACTTCTTGGACTGCACATCAGTTCTACGTAGATCATACACCTAATACAGGTGAGCACATTTAGAGAAAAGTGAGATTAGCAGGACTCGTGTGATATGCACCTCAATGTTTCGTATTCGTGTGGACTAGTAGGTTTTGTAATTTGCTAGTCCATGAGCATTTCTATTCGTGGTGCTATTTATCTGGATGTTTGCAATACATGCTAAAACTGTGGTTGTGATTTAGGAGAACCTGCGCGTACGAATCGTGATGTCCCGCCAAGCTACAACGATTGTCATAACACTGATACTCAGCCACCTCTCAACCCCTACCAGCAGCATGCAGCAGACCGAAATTCACTACTAAATCCATCGCCCGCCAGGCAACCTTCTTATGAGGCAGCACCCTCAGCGCCACCTATCCAGGATGACAATGAGCCAGAGCTACCACCTCCTTCCTACGATGATGTAGTGTCGGGGAGACTAGACCATTAGTTATCTGCCCTCCTCTCTCATACCTTGAGAAGACGAGATACGTCAACGTGCAATATAAGTTTTATTCTCACACAGATTTGTAATTCCGTGGCATTGTTATTTATTAGTTTTCCAGTATTATTCTGTTTTGAAATGCCACAACTGGTGGTGGCAAATATTGGCTCCTAAATAGTTGCACCAAATAGCCTCGTTAGACCACAGTGGGTGAAAAAAAACTTTGTGTTGTAAGTGTATAATACTACAATCACATTTGCTAACTGGAACAACTTGAAACATTTCAATATTATCACACCGTCCTAGAGTCACTAATCTAAATAGGTGGTAATAGAAGACTTTGCAAACTGCTGAAGCAAAGACAATAGATATTTTTTTATTTCTTACATCTTGGTACTAGATGAATGAGACAGTGGTTGGACTAGATGTGCGAAAATATGTGGCAAACCTATTCACATATTTGCATTTGATCAGCATGCTTAATATTTTGAAAGACTATTTTTTTTGCAAAATTGCATTGCAGATAGTTCACAATTGACTTGTTGCAGTTATTCCAGGATGGTGACATCTTGTGAAATGTGGAGAATTTTATGGTAACCCTAGTCACGGGTAAATAACATAATGGATTTCGTACCCCATACAGACTGCAAAATTTGATACCAGATCAAACTATTGCGGGCCAGGTGCACGCCAAATTTTTGCAGTGTGTATACGCTATCCCGTGCTAAATACGTGGGGGTCCAGACTCCAGACTAATCTGGCCCAACAAATGGAGGAGGGCCAGGCCCACTTAGCTGTCTGCTGAGTGTCGTAAAAAGCTAAACTGAGCGTCAACCCGTGTCAACTTCGCACGCTTCAGAATTTTGTGTCTGTACGCTGCGATTTAACGCCCGCCTGGTCTTGGCCTGGCCCAGACTAGTTTGATGTGGGATCAAATTTTGCAGTCTGTACGGGATATCAAAGTCTGTATCACTATTAACTGTACAATGACGTGATAAATGTCGTAACAGAGAGATTAAGGTTAGGTCTGTAAATTAGATTTAGCAAGTTGCAACTTGCACTATGGGCTTTGGATTTTGTATATAATAGACCAGAATCCTAAAAAGTACAGTAATTAGATTTTGTTTTTTTGTGGTAATATCTTGAACTTGCATAAAACGTTAGTTTGTGTTAACAGTTGATTTTATATATAACTATATAACGTAACTAGAGCACTCGGAGAGCACAGACCTCCACCAAGGCAGCTCAATTCTCTCACTGTGAAAAATTTAATTAATTAATTAATTAATTAATTAATTGGATCCGGATCACCACCAAAATGTAATCAATTCTAAGTTACCCCATTTCTGACCTATCCTGAAAATTTTATTAATTAATTAATTGGATCCGGATCACCACCAAAATGTCATCAATTCTAAGTTAGCCCATTTCTGACCTATCCTGAAAATTTTATGACAATCCGTCCGTAACTTTTTCAGTTAGTCAAACCCACAAACCCACAAACCAACAAACACACGCCGGTGAAAACATAACCTCCTGCCAACCCCTTGTCGGAGGTAATAACTAATATATGGTCTGATTGATTAATTGGTTGATTGATTGATTGATTGATTGATAGAATGGCAGATGTTATTTGTTGTGCAGGTGACCTATTTGTGTAAAATAACTCGCTGTGATGGATTTCGCATTTCTTCTCATGTCTAGTGAATAACAGTATTAATTCGATTGTATTTATATATTTCACAGTTATTTTAGCCATTTTTTTCTTCTCATTTTTGTTTTATCTTGACTTTTCCTCTAGTTGGAGGATAGCATTGTTCAATAGAGTAGGAGTTTACGCTGTTGAAGTATGTGTACATTGAGGCAGACACGTTTACCTGCAGCTATGAGATCCTCGGTTATCTCTCGATGTATGTATGCACGGTGGACGCGTTTTTGAAATTATGTGAAATCCATTGACACATATTTTTAATTTAGTGTATAGAACTGATAAATTTGGTTGCACTTTTTAAAATATTTTGTAGTATGTGTGTATATAGTGAAATTTTCACAGGTATATAATTGAGTATTGTGATTTTGAGATCAGTCTCGCCCATAGAAATAATATAGATAACTATAGGTTATATATATTATTTCTATGGTCTCGCCACGTAAGCTCCACGTAAAGCATTGATGGTTTTTTAGGTTTTTATTTACGTGAAAATCTTGGTGCAAATCGAGAGTTACCTCAAATGATGAACACGGATGAGAATTTAGTTGTTACTGTAGAGATGGGATATGCAAAAGACTGCTTCGTCTTTGGTGGCATTCCATTATTATTATAGTTGAGAAGATATGTGTCAATAACAAGAGGAATTGTGGATTTTGTGGTAAAAGCACCAAAATTGGTGTATATGATGTTAAGGGGGTAATAAATTATTTCAGATATAATGCCAAGCTGAATTTAGTTGAATCTTGGATTTTTCAATGTTATGGGCGTCACGGATAAAATTCATCTTGGCACTATATCTGAAATTATTTAGTATACTCCCTTAACATCATATACACCAGTTTTTGTGCTTTCAACATAAAATCCACAATTATTTTACATATCTGTCCCACTATTATGGTGGCAGCTCTTTTGAACATTGAGATTGTCAAATCACGTGACTTGGACTGTAGGTATATCCTATAGCTTAGGTTGGGGAAGGAGATGCCAGCATGCCACCATGGCAAATTTGATAAAAAACAACAACAACCAGACTTCGTGCCTGAGCGAGCTGCACAATATGCATGTATTATATGCACGTAATCATCTATTAACTATATAAGATGCACACTATGGTTACACATGTGTCGGGGAATATTGAAGTTTCTATGTGGCATCGCTGCTATTATACGTATTGTGTACAATGTTTTATTATGCATAGCTATGACCGGCTAAGATGAGTCTTGACAGTGGTGGTGTACGGATTATATTCAGCGATATTTTACAGGTGTGCGTCATGTATAATTCTGTAGGCTCGCCGTATGTATCATGTGTCAAACCCCCCTCCGAAACCGTATACAGCGTAGTACTCGCTATACTCGCCATTAGATTATGTACTCATTATACTCTTCAATTTAAGTTGGGAGGGCGCGAATCTATCCGTTTTTGCGGACAAGCAATTAACCCAGAGGCGAGTACCACGTATTTTACTGTGTGAATCCATGTTTGAAGGGATATTGCTTCGATTAATTAGCATCGAACAACTGTATTATATATTATTATTATTGTTAGTATATACAACAATAAATATAGCGCGGTTCTATCAATCATAAATGGTTTACACGAAAAGAACTGTACAAATATTTCTATCTCATTTATAAATGAATATTTCCACGTTAAATTCAATGCTCGGCAATGATTTCTTTGTTGACTTTTCTTGCTGTTAAACGAAGACGTAACACACGCATCAGATCCGAACCACTGAGAAATTGTAAGTTTGGGCGTGTGCGTAACATGTTAGAATAGGACCGTGTTGGCCCGAGTTCAATTCTTGTGAGGTAACTTCGTAAAATATTTTCAAACTCTTGTTGAGTAAAGTAGTTGAGTAACACATAGATTCGTTCTGAACATAAAAGGACTTGTGTATTTGGATGCTCGCGTAACGTGCGGGACCGGTACTCCGTAAGCCCGGGTTCAAATCTTGTCAAGTACTAAGGGAAGATATTTTCGAGATGTTGTTAGGCGAAATATAAACACAAGTTGACCATGACCTTAATCGAGTGATGTAAACATTTTAAAAATAGCTCAAGGATATGGCCTTGAGCTCAAGGCTATGGCCTTGGCCTAGTAATGTAGAAATTTTAAAATTGGAAAATGTAATGGCCTTGAACTCAAGGCCATGGCCTTGAGCTCAAGGCCACGAAAATGTTAGAACTTGGAAAATGTAATGGCCTTGAGCCCAAGGCCATGGCCTTGAACTCAAGGCCACGGAAAGTTTTAGAAATGGGAAAATTGGTCGAGGCCACGGTCAAGGACAATGTCACGGTCAAGGTCCACGCAACAACAACTGCAACTTCTACAACTGCACTCTGCTCTACTGCACTGTACTCTACTATACTGCTCTACTACTCTCCTGCATTCTACTCTGCTCTACTGCACTGTACTCTACTGCTCTGCTACTCTACTACTCTGTACTCTACTCTACTGCTCTAGATCTACTGCTCTACAGTTCTACAGCTACACAGCTCTACTGCTCCACTTTATGTTGCTCTACATGTGGAGTTCGATCCCCACCACCGCAACCAGTGATTCACGGCAATGTACATTTTACTGAATTATGTAAAGCGATTTTAGTAGCTAGTTACCGTCATATAAAAAGCACCTCGAAAATTTTAGTTACAGAATATTTATTAGAAAACATCAAACGTAAACGACGCTTTAGACGTGAGAACACATGTGCAGAAACATGACCCTTGTTTGTAAAAAACTAATTTGCTATTAATCTTTCGTCTTAACGCACAATTTGTTTTACGACCTCTATATTACATGTTTCATTTTCCTGCTGTAATTTTACTAATCTGTACATATAATAAATCTATCTAAAGAGAATACATTTAACTCTTGGTTTACGCGATAATCGGGTTGTTGAGAATGTTCGCGCATATCAGAAATAGGTAAATCGAACCGATTAGGCTAAGGGGGTTAGGTTATTGACGTGATCTCCCTAATATCGTACCAGTGAAAACTACAGTATACGTAGAATGTGTCAAACATTTGGGATATAACATAAAAAGAGGATAAAATCTCTTCTGAGAACACTGCGCGCGTCTTGGTATCAGGAGTGAATGAAAACGAATTATCTATTCGTACTATTTTGTTAATTTTTTGTAATCGCTCATGTCGGTATGTTGAACTGGAGATCGGTAATCACTCAATTGCTACTCGATGATGCCTCAAAAACGTGTCGATTCTCCGGCTCTCCGTTTATCTGGTTACAGCGAGGCGATTGGTACTGGAAAACAAAATTGATCTGCATAAATTTAATGTGAACTTCGACAACAAAATACGAAGGACGAATCAGGTCCACCCCGTCATCACCCGATATATACTACGATAATCAGCCCACTGCAATTAATATGCAATTTTCATGGCGTAAGTTAATGTTCTTAAACGCTATATGTATGTAATGTATATTCTCTACTAGTCTATTTTGTGTGTGCGGACTATATAATTATTTCTCACACTAGATGGCGGGAGGAGCTCGTCGTATCTCTTAAACCAACTCTCGCTCTCTATCTCTATCTCTATTCAGACCGACAAGGCCACTCACTTCTATCAAAGATCATGTACAATTGTACATGATCTTTGCTTCTATGTATGTGTTTGTTCAAAAATGGGGGGGGGTGTCTCCTGCCCCCTGGATCTGTCACTTGTTTGCATGAAATAGAAAGTACAGTAAAACTTGCATAAGTCGACACTTTTGGGACCAGCATATTTGTGTCGACTTAGGAAAATGACGACTTACGCGTAAGTCATCATTTTGTCGATTTATACAATGTATGTAATGCGCGTATACACTGTATTAGCTGTGTGTGTGTGTGTGTGTGTGTGCGTGTGTGCGTGCGTGTGTGTGTGTGTGTGTGTGCGTGCGTGTGTGTGTGTGTGTGCAGGCCCGTCGGAGCCGCTACGGTTGGTACGGGATTGACCGTACCACTTTTCAGCCTAAAAGAAAAGAAGAAAAAAGGAAAAGAAAAAAAGAGAGATGGAAAGGGAGAAGGAGAAGAAAAGAGAAGAGAAAAGGAGAGAGAGAGAGGGAGAAAAAAAGAGAGAAAGTGGGAGGGTGATAAATGTCATGATCATAGGCTGATCGTAGGCTTATCACCAGCTTAATGGAAGAACACGAACATCGAAGTGACTTTGCCTTTTTTCCATTATTATGAAACGCATTATCACATAAACCGATGAACAGCATATATGGCACAAAACTTTTTCATCCAATCGCAAATCTTAAAAATAATATCCTCAAGAAAGTGATAAATTAAGCTCGCCACCTGACCGTGAAACCTCCTATTTATAGGTTAGGGTTAGCAGCTTGACCTCAATTTCTATTTAATGAAGAGTAATTTGTCCTTTTCTGCAGTACAATGAAAGGATAAAAAAAATAACTTTAAAGTGTGCTAAATTGCATGATTTGCACCCCCAATTCAAAAAAAGTTCTTACCGAGGGAGGGGTATACCCCCTCCCACACCCTCCCCCGCTCCCTCGCATCGTTTCCTGTGCCGTAATCAAATTTCTAAAATCTGGTCACCCTGTCTGCCCCTTCGAACCCCGCTGGGGGTTTCACCCCCAGACCGCCACTGAAACCGTACCACTTTAAAATTCCTTCCGACGGGCCTGCGTGTGTGCGTGCGTGCGTGCGTGCGTGCGTGCGTGCGTGCGTGCGTGTGTGTGCGCGCACGTGTTTGATTGCCAACATACCGTCTCTGACTAAAGGGCCGGACACACCAGGCGATTAGATCGGGCGATGTAATCGCCGTGAAATCGCCTAGTGTGTCCACTCAATCGCCGCCGATTTCATCGCCCGATGTCATCGCA
>NW_014577273.1:379744-381454 GCF_000485595.1 Priapulus caudatus | reverse complement strand
TGTGTTAGGGTTAGGTTAAGGATAGGTTTAGGTTAGGTTAGGGTTAGGGTTAGGGATAGGTGGTATTCATTTTACATTGTTGCTTCGAGGAAGTCGAGTGAATGGAGTGCGCTGATTGGCTGTGGTCCGGAACTCTCGGGGGGAAAAAAATTTCGCAGGCGGTTCAGTCTCTTATATACGAAACAACAATCTCATCGGTAAAGCCCGGCGCACACGTGAGTAATTTTACTCAAGTTAAATGTTGCATGCGTCAAAATACTCACGCGAAATATTTTCAGCATCCACCGCACACGTGCGTAAAATTATTCAAGGTACAAGTGGTAATGTAGATCACGTGACGAAAGCAACGAATCTCTAAAAAAAACACAAGTCACGCACGATTTCATAAACGTGATCCTCGTTTTCTTATTGCCACCTGTTATGTTTAATTGAAAGTAACCAAATTAAAAACTAATGAAGTAGTAACATTTATGCACTAATATATTATTGTGGACATAATACGGAGTATCAACCGCCATGTATCCATTTGTGCACTAATATATGGTTCATTGATATAAGCGCTGACCACAATTCATTTAGGTGATATCGTGTGTTTTAGGGTGTAAGTAGTGAGGTTGACTTCTGTGCGTGGCTGGGACATTCACTATATGCAGCGTAATTAGTGAACGACGAGTCACGTTAATGATTGGTTTTAAATTGACTACGTCACGAATTTTCTATGGTGTATATTTGTAAAAAATTTATTGTTATTTTTTTACATTAAAAGCTAGTACTAACGGGACTAAATGTATCGTCAAATTCTTACCTGATAAGATTGTTTTTCAACTAGTTAAAAATCCAAAAAACCTGAACGATTTGATATTATGATCCTGACATTAATCGCTTGCTCTGGGCTAGGTATGAGTCACGAGTGTACGTTTACATCGAACAATATATAGTAAAATAGGAAGTATAATGCAGCAATTTAAACATAAAAAGTGAACAGAATTACTTACATTTTGTGAAAAAGTAGAAATATTTTTATTACTTTTACTATTTGGGGTGACGTAATCATTCCATGTTATCACACTGTCTGTTATAACTGGCGACAAAGTATATAAAATTATGTGAGACGATTAGGCGCGCTTGATCAACCCATGATTTTATGTGCAATTTCGCGGTTAATATTATACACGTGATTCATGTGTGAATTCCCGCACCTTGTCCCTATTCTTGGAATTGCGGCCACATATTGCGTACGTGCGCGCGCGTGTAGTGTCTGTGTATGTGTATGTGTGTGCGCGTGAGCGTGCACCTGTATGTGTGCGTGAGAGCGTGTGTGTGCGTGTGCGCGTGTGTGCGCGTTTATGCGCGTGTGTATACGTGCGCGTGAGTGTGTTCGAGTGCATTGATACTCTATTTTCTTTAAGCATTTTTGATACCGTACGTCATTACGCTAGCTCTGGTTGGATTGCCTCTTTTCTTCATGGAAATTGCTCTTGGACAATATTCGAGCCTAGGACCAATTAAAGCATGGAAGGTATCGCCACTATTCAAAGGTAGGACGCGGACATATCAGCTCTGGTAGCATGCATGCTGGCGTTATCGCTTTATCGGGTGTATCAAGAAACTCGTATTATTGTTTAATGAATGGATAATTAATAACGAATAATTTTTACCTTGGCGGTCATACAAAAACAGCGTGATACGTGGTAGGTAAATAAGAATATA
>NW_014577273.1:375960-377054 GCF_000485595.1 Priapulus caudatus | reverse complement strand
TTTATTTGGGTAGTACCAAGGATGACAGCTTTATCGAGACGGTACAGGCCCCGACCACGGTGCGCAGTAGGTGCGCGCCAACGGCGTTGAGCCAGAAAAATCAAACACATAGATAGATATTTTGCGCGTTTGTTGGCGCGCCGTGTGCGGGGGCCTTGAGAGTTATACCTTCGTATGTTGTTCTCGTATCGGTTATAGCTGGACATTGTTATTAGTCCTCCAGTAGAAGCACTGAGCGAGAAAAATATCTGCACTGCAGCGTCTTTCCAGACCTGTGCACGCAGTACGTAATAAACACAAGAGTGGTTCGCTAGAGCATTATTAATAAATTAATTATTGGCCAGATTTTGTTGAGAGGCCCATGAGTTTCCCTGATTATGTTGGCCGTGTTCACAATGGGGTATTTCACTATCGGGGCAAGTGCAATCGTTATTAACATTGCAGTTTACGAATACTTTACGCAACGACTTTTTCTGTTGTCATTTTTCTCTACTCATGCTCTACATCACACTTTATTTTCGCTCTACAAAAGACACAGAGTATAACGCACAGAAATCGCGTATAGGCAAACTTAATATTAAATCCATTGTCAAATCAAATAGCACCTTACCTGTATGTCTGCAAGACGCTCCCACGAAGGGCTCAAGTAGTACATGACTCCATCCGAGGCACCTTCCAGTGTTAACCCCCTTACGAGCAATATTGTCAGCATTATGTAGGGAAATATTGCGACGAAATACACAACCTGCGAAATTCATTGTATAATGGCGCTACGAAGTTTAAAACATTTAGAGTTAACATTATGTTACATATGATCGAATCGTCTGATAGCACGAGAATCAATAGAGTTGTAATAATATAGCGATTTCATGATACGAGTCGTCAATGCGCGTGCGCACGCTATCTTAGTTTGCTGTTTATACAATATACACACACGCGCACATGCACACACGCACACACACACACAGACGAACAAACTAACAAACGAACAAACGAACGAACGAACGAACGTCCACGCACGAGCATGGCTGCGGCAACATTATATCACATTACACGCGCACGCACGCACGCACGCACGCACGCACGCACGCACG
>NW_014577273.1:364448-373380 GCF_000485595.1 Priapulus caudatus | reverse complement strand
TATATATATATATATATATATTTCTATTTACCTACCACGTATCACGCTGTTTTTGTATGACCGCCAAGGTAAAAATTATTCATTATTAATTATCCATTCATTAAACAATAATACGAGTTTCTTGATACACCCGATAAAGCGATAACGCCAGCATGCATGCTACCAGAGCTGATATGTCCGCTCTGGTACCTTTGAATAGTGGCGATACCTTCCATGCTTTAATTGGTCCTAGGCTCGAATAGTGTCCAAGCGCAATTTCCATGAAGAAAAGAGGCAATCCAACCAGAGCTAGCATAATGACGTACGGTATCAAAAATGCTCCTGCGCATAAAGGAGAAAGAGTATCAATGCACTCAAACACATGCACACACACACACGCACGTATACACACACGCATAAACGCGCACACGCACGCACACGCACACATGCTCTCACGCACACATACAGGCACACGCTCACGCGCACACACATACACAGACACAGACACTACACGCGTGCGCACGCACGCAATATGTGGCCGCAATTGCCGCACCCAGTAGATGCTTGCGCGGTCGCTCGGTAAGCCATCGCGACGAGCGGTAAATGATCATCCCAGTCGTCTCGGTTTTGGTTAATAAATAAAGAGAGCATTTGTTGAAGCGTTCTATTATGTCGTTCTACCTAGGATGATAAGGTGTTGTTCTTGTTTTGTCTATTTGCAGGATCTCACAGACTACCTGAAATGAGCGAGATTCGAAATCCGGTCCTTGATCGGTACGGATTTTGTATGGAACCCCGTATCGGCAGATGTATTCTGTCACCAAGACGTCTGCTACCGTATATGCCTCCTGATTCGGCAGCGCAAAGTATTCCGTCCACTTTGTAAAATAGTCGCATACTACCATGATCACCTTATTCCCTCTCTCGGTTTCTTCTAGCGGTCCCGTGATGTCGATGGCGATCCGTTCGAATGGAGCGCCTACTTCCGACTGTTTTAATCTTCCCCTTTTCAACCCTTTTCTAGGCTTCATCCGGGCACAGACAGTGCAGTACTGGCACCAGCTCTTGCTATCCTTTGTGTAGTGTGGCCAGTAGAACCGTTGCTGAATGCTGGATCTACTCCGTTTCTCTCCTTGATGTCCTGGGGCCCGTTGTCAGAAACAAATTAGTCTTAACATTAACCTTAACATTAACTTTTTCTCTTAAAGCGTTGCCAGAAACTTCGTAAAGTTAAGAGAATTAAAAATTCTCGTAACTTTTCTCTTAACTTAGATAGATAGATAGATAGATAGATAGATAGATAGATAGATAGATAGATAGATAGATAGATAGATAGCGAGAGCAAATCGGGGAGCACTTACCTTCCTGATAGTTCATTTCGATGTAGCAGGTCCTGTCGTCACTGCAGTTTGACCGTGCCGAGCCGGTCGTCACCAAGTCTGGGTCCTTCTCGCACACGCTCGGCCCAGGAACGCTATTCGTGCACGTGTAGCACCATAAAGCGTCGACTACATGAAAAGCAAAATCGCGTTTGTCATCGTGCAGCCGTCGTTGGTCAGTGTTCCCGATTCTTCCTTCATTCTACTACTCATTTATCCTGTACTAGTACTAGGCACGATGTCGAAATATTGGCATTAAAACTGCATTAAAACTGCATTAAAACAAAATCGCATTGTGTGGTCAGCATTCTGTTCCCTCGCTCCTCATTTAAATTATGCTATCCTAGTACTAGTTATTCTATACTATTCTCTACTAGTCCTATACGTACGACGTCGAAATCTACTGATTGGGAAAGTTTTTAATGGTATGTGCAACGTCTTCTGCGTATATACTCTAGGAAACGGTCGCTATATCTTCATCGTGACTGCCGTCGTGAAATCTACTTCCTGTGGCAATTAGGTACAAACCGTCAGCTCGAAAAACAAAGCTGTCAGGTCGAGCTTTACTTTACAGTTCAATGTATTTTCTGTGCACTGCAGAAAACGTCGACATAAGACGCGTACACATAATGAACACGTTCGCAAAGTGGTCCGCATTCGTAGAAGGTAGTGGCTACGGGTACGGTAGCCGCATCTTAATGTCTCGAGGCTACGGGTACGGGAGTCCATTCGCTTTCAGAGACAAAGATGGCGGCGGTGGCGCCAGATTTCGAAATAACGCCTTGGGAAATAAATTCACGATTTGAGAGTTTAGATGAGCTAGAACCCTAACCCTAACCCTAAACCTAACCCTAACCATAACCCTAACCCTAACCCTAACGCCAAAAAGGGGCTTCAACGACCGACGGCTACCGTACCCGTAGCCACTGCGTTCCTAGAAAACACCACTGTGACCGGACCTTACGTATAGTAGTAAGATCCATGATGATTTATTGCTGTATTACCTATAGCTATACTACGAATATTGTAAGGCGTGATTACTGTGCTGTTGTACCTGTAGGAACAGCCATGACGACAACGATGACGATGGTGAGAAGCATCTTGATCGCAGGCATGCGTGTCGCGTCTTTCGTCCCCATGTTTGATACTCGCTGTTATTCTTCTTTCTCTATTTTTAGAATGGCTCTAACCGACTCGACGCCGAGGAAATATCTGTATCGCCGTTCTCTCCGTTTCCATTCGCTCAACTCCTTCTCGTTCTTTCTTTTTCCACAAGTGAGAGCGCATTATTTGCAACGCTGTCCCGGCGACACCCCGCGTGCGATTGAATAATTGAATACGGAGCAGCTCGCAAGAACTGCGGGTCTGTTTGCCGGTTAGATTATACACTGCTCGCAAATATCGCTACTTCCAGTGTTTCTATATCCGCGTACAGCCGTCGCGTCTGAAACTGTGCCATTGCACTTTCTGAGCTATTGTTATGTAGTTTCGACCCGCTCGCGTGCAGTTCCTCCCTACCACCGTGGCGATGCGCTTCGGTGCGCCACCGAGTTCCGCACGCCCGGCCCCGTGATTTTTTTCCCACTCAGATAGTGCCATTAATTTGAATAAGCGGTGCTGATTCGCTGGCGGTTTCGCGCGCGGCGAGTTGGGAAGATTTATGAGCCCATTATCACAGTCAGTACTACAGTATCATACTATATACAGTATGTGCTATTGCTCTCGTTTTTAGTCATGGCCATGGCAACAGCCAATCAGCGCCGCTTATGCAAATTAATGCCACTAGCTGAATGGGAATAAAAATTACGCCCCCGGCCTACACCCCCCCTCCCCTCCCCGCCAGTCTCAACTCTGCGTTCCACACTCAATAGCCGACACCTATATAAATACCTTATGTCGTAACGATATTTTAATTGTTAACGCGAAATTGCACGTAGCCGAAATCGCATTGAATTCGTGTGACTCATCATTCCGCTCTGATTTTATGAAATTTAATGGTTTGTTGTTATGAACAGACCTCTGTTTGGCTGTTTGTAAATCTAAGATATAATATCAATATTTATTCTGTATGTCCTATACCGTAGCGACGATATACTAACGCATGTTGACCTGCTAAACTCCGCTCATGTTATACGGTGCTTGGCCCCTGCTTATTTGTCGGACTTCACAATTAACAGGTGCGCGCGGTTTTGATGCCGATTTGATCACGTGAATTAGTACGGACTTCGTCATATGCGCAATGTTGTTTTGTGTGCATGAAATGGGTTTCAACATGTGACCCATCTCAAATGTCTGCTGCCAGATAATTCTGGTAACTAACAATACACAGAATGTTGTATGTTTAAGCATTTGACAACACAAACGAGCTTCAGTACCATGTTGTTTGATGTTGAACACCTTCTAACAATATAATGTGTATTATTGTAGAAGCTTGAACAAGCAACTATTCCTGAGATATTTTTTTTTCTTATTTGACTTTGGTGCCATTGGTGCCACATTCTTTAAATAAATATAACATAATGCACTATACACATGTCATGCGTTTTGACACTTTATATTATTCCTTTGGGCAGGCGAACGCGGTGGTTGCAACGGGTCTATATTCTTAAGACGATGAGCGTATGTGAGCGTGATTAGTTTTTATACTACATTTGGGTTTAAAGCTTAACGACGTGGGCATAGTTCCGGTACGTTCGTGTTTTGCTGGACGTCGCTGCTAACACCAGGCGTGTTGACCTGGAATCCAGGTCGGTCTGTACTGATCAGGGGCGTAGATAGCGGGGAGGATGGGGGGTGATGCCCCCCCACCTTATTGACGTGGGGGGATGGCGTGTACAATCATCCCCCCCTACTTTCAGGAGAAAATGGGGGATTCAAAATTTTCTGGGGGCAGGACCAGAATTCTGGGGGGATGTTTCTTACCACCCTCCTCGAAATCCTGCATTGGCCACTGTCGAGCGTAACAAATTTAGCACCCCACTTCAAAAATCGTTCGCGGCGCCGTGTAGAGTACTGCTAACAAAGATTATGATTATGAATATTTGTATGCATATCAAAAGTCAAATTTGAGTTCATCTGACAGGGGCGTAGATAGCGGGGCGATGGGGGTATATCCCCCCACACTTATTGAGGTGGGGTGGCTTTCATCACCCCCTACTTTCAGGAAGAAAATGGGGAAAAATTTATTATTTTACAGACAATAAATACTGGATATTTATCTACAAATCCGTCATCGCTATTCATACTCTTCCTAATGTATTATTACAGAAATGGAACGTGACATACATCTACTGTAAAATGGCTGTAATTCGTTCCAAGAATGACATTATTTAATGAAACTCAGACGGTTAATTTTGGACGCATTCCCCATATACGATTTTTTTTCAAAATCCCCAAATCACGTCTTATCACTGCTCACAAAGTTAAAGCAATGGGAAAATTCAATTTTATCTCACTTTTTGGGAGGGGGGATGGGGGTGCTGAGACCCGAACCGGAAGTAATTCCCGATTTTGTATAAGGGGTGAAAAATGCACTATTTGGTTCAAATCTGGTTGTTTTCTCATATTCTTTTGCAGTTTTAAGGTTCTCACTTCTCAGTAAAATATACGTTTTATCAAAATTTCAGGGGGAGATGATTCCAGTGCTGTAGTTGTCAACGGGGGGTCGGTAGCACAGGGGCGGTCGCCCCCCCCTAGAATTTCAGGGTAAAGGTATTTTAGCCTATGTAAGTCTGCACTGGCACCCCAGTGAGAACAAGTACATGTATAGCACATATTTGGTAGAAGCATTTTAGTCTTTGGTGTCCCAAAGGTAAAATACTCATTCACAGTGATGTTATTGTGATGAAGATTGTTTTAATAGTGCTGCTCAAAGTGCAGGAAATTGCATCGAAGAGGTGTTACTTTCAACAAAATTTCCGGGGGAGGTCCCCTGGACCCCCCCCCTAAACAGGAGGGGACACCCCCTAAAGGAGGAAAAATCCTGATATTCTATGATAAGAGGTCCAAAATTGATTGCTTTTAGATTGCAACTTTTTAACAATTCCACACAGTGCGCGCTTCGTGCCCTTGAGCTCGCATGATTCGCCCCCCCCCCCCCCTAGAATTCACTTCTGGATCGCCACTGGTGTGTGGTGTGTGGACTGTGGAGGGGGGCGTGTGTATTAAACCTCTGGATCCAAAGAAAAAATTACCTTCGAATTCACAAAATTGCACTACATATCAATTTTTTCAATTACCTCAAAAAATACCATCTTGAAGTTCTAAATTGCTAAAATCCAAGAGCTGCCGGGGCTCCGCCCCTGGACCCGCGGCTAGGGCTCTGTCCCTGCACCCCGCCAGGGCCCCTAGGGCGGGCCCCTGGACCCCACCCATTAAGGCTTTGTGCCAAGGCGCTCGCGCGTGTGCGCCGATCGCGCGCACACTCTTCATATACATTATGATGGAAGTAACAGCGAAATCATCCCCCCACAACTGAGGACCTGTCACGCACTGGTTACTGATTGTACATATCTCATTATCTATATCGCATGTATGTATTTCGCGTATGTGTGCCTATGTCAGTGATTGTTGAATGGAGTTGTATCGGCTTACTAAAATGCCAGATGCGCTGCGAAGCAAACCGGCCACTTGGTCTCCGCGTGTATTTTTTTCGTACCATAATGCGTAAAATCGCCACGACACCATAGACGGTATTTGGTACTATGACACGCGTATATAAGATAGCCGAGTCGGTTTAAGTTAGTGTTAGGGTTAGGTTTGGGGTTCGGGTTAGGGATAGGAATAGGGGACTGTTTGTACTTTTAGGATAGGGTGACTGTTTGTACTTGGTGTGGCTTGCAGCGCATGCGTAGTGTACGACGTTTACGCATTAACAGTACGGAAAAAATAGACGCCTCCCGCACACCGGTAACCTGTATAATACAGTCGTTATGTTCAGCACGGCTACACGACAGCTACACAAACGGTTCTGGTGAGTAGGACTCTAGCGGCCGTTATGATCAGGAGCGGGTAATCATTTAACGTTAGCACACGAGCGTCTGCACAGCGTTTGCCATATAAATCACAACAGAAGATCTACTCCTAATTCGCATTACCGTCTAATTTGCAGCAAATATTCCCGGCGGTCAGTGCTGCAAGAATTGAGGAGTACTTGGCAGCCATAAACAAAAAACTTGATGAAAAAAGCGTGGCCATGTACAAGGAAAGGTAAATTACAGATACTTGTACAATTAACACGTTATATGAATAATAATATTAATAATAACAGAAAGAATGGATATTGATTACAGTGGAATGTTTACAAACATATATTTAATTTCAATATTCATCTTGAGGAGCTCCCTCTCCAACTCCATACCCAAACTGCATGCAGTGCACCTTCGTACACTCAGGATACGTAGATTGAGCCCATGAGCGAGAGCGCCATCTGTCGTAGAGTTTGCTCCATACGTACCCTGGTATGCTGGTATCCCACCATGACCTCTATCACGCTTATCAGAAGGCCAGATTGGGGTATATTTACATTCTTGCCCCCCTTCCCCACTCTGACGAAAGATATAATATAAATACAATACAAATGTTCTTTTTTCTTTTTCTTTTGTTCCCAGACATGTACGCTCCATGCGTGCAGTCCTCTCGCAGGGTCAAACGTATGTTGTTGCCATTATTTGGGCCGAGATGAAAAAGTCTGCTGCCTACAAAGTAGAAATCTGCATCAGCACTGACGGGGTAATAGAGGAGTGCCAGTGCGAGTGTGGCGCAGGGGAGGACCGGCGGCCCACTGCAAGCATGTTGGAGCCATTCTGCATGGACTGACATGCTTTTGTCAGACTGAAAAGATCTTAACCGAGCTGACATGTACTCAGGTATTTAAAATTACAAATAAAATGCCATTTAAGTGCCATTGATATTGTAACCCTAAAATTTCAAATGTATCCATTGCTTCCTTCTAGGTTTCAAATAACAAAAACATTTAAATAATAATTTGTTTTTAATCAAACAACGTTGATAACCTCTCCACCTCTTCTGGGGTATTGTGTAGCCCGTATGGGGGTGAAGAGGGGATGAACCTATATTACCTGGCATTTAAATCAGCTAAGAAACACCGTAACAACAAGAAACACTACAATTTACTACGGAGAACGTATTTTATCGGTAAACGTTATTCTTTCTTTTTCTGACTTATGCTCTGGTTCTGACCAATCACCATATAAGAGCAATAAAATATAGACTGTGGTAGAGAATTTCGGATACTTTAGAGCAAGGCCTATAGATAAACACAGGTTAAGACGATGATTGGTCCAATACTTAAGCGTTACAGGTGCCATGTTGACCCCAGCAGCGAACCAATGGCGCTAAAACTATGCATGCGTATACGCATGGGTGTTTTTATTATTTATTTATTTATTTATTTAGGTAATTATCTATGATATATATTGCGTAGCATGCTTTTACTAAATATTTAGAATTTATTAATTTAGATAACTACCAAGGATATACACAAAAAGTATGACTAGCACACTTATTTACATTGCAGTCATTGTTTTGCTGTTACTGAATAAAGGACAATAGAGATGTACCTCTATAAAAAACGAATGTACGGTATATTTACGAATTAAACCTATTAGCATATATTTTATGTTCTGTTACGTTCTGACCAAAAATAAACATAGTTGATATCGGTACGTAGCAAACCTCTTACAATTTAACGTACCCCGGACAGTACTAAAATATTTAACTATAATATATATAATCTATATAATATATTTATATATATATATATTATATATTTGTATAATATATATATTTAATAATTTATAATATATTTATTTATACTAAAATATTTATGATATCGACTGTAACGCCACTCTCACTCTTTTAATCGCAGCTCATTGGCACTGGAACTGTTCGTCATAGCGCACATGTATTTAGGAGGTTAAATATGTTTTAATTGTGCCACATTCGTTAGTGTTGACTAGTCTAGTGTTGACACCGACGCCCATAGTGGAGTCGATAGTGGCACCCATGGCGGTTCCAACACCGCACTCACTCCATTGCCCAACGCCGGTCGCGCGTCACTGCGATTATAACCAACATATAAACCAACATATAAACCAACATATAAACCAACATATAAACCAACAATGGTCCAACATTACATGTTTATCCGACCCGACATGACGTGTAGAGACACGCGCGCTACTTGTAACGCATGAGGCGTAAAAAGAAAAACTTCGATGATATCATGTTCCTTCGCCGCCGCCCGAATAACAGGGCTAAGCATGCGTGTGAAGTCACGCGAAATGCATGCGCAACCTATGTCGCGAAATTGCGTGTAAGGTGCTTATTTCATAACGATTATTTCTCGAACGTGTTCCGAAATTACGTTGTTCGCTTACCGAAAGTTTACGTTACGCGTTGCCAGACAGCGGCGGACGTCTTTCAAACCGCGTCTTGTGCGCCCTCGGCGTTTGCTGGGAGAGAGAGAGAGAGAGATAGAGAGAGAGAGAGAGAGAGAGAGAAGAGAGAGAGAGAGAGAGAGAGAGAGAGAGAGAGAGAGAGAGAGAGAGAGA
>NW_014577273.1:356143-361540 GCF_000485595.1 Priapulus caudatus | reverse complement strand
GATTTGATCACGTGAATTAGTACGGACTTCGTCATATGGGCAATGTTGTTTTGTGTGCATGAAATGGGTTTCAACGTGTGACCCATCTCAAATCGTCTGGCTGCAGATAATTCTGGTAACTAACAATACACAGAATGTTGTATGTTTAAGCATTTGACAACACAACCGAGCTTTCAGTACCATGTTGTTTGATGTTGAACACCTTCTAACAATATAATGTGTATTATTGTAGAAGCTTGAACAAGCAACTATTCCTTGAGATATTTTTTTTTCTTATTGACTTTGGTGCCATTGGTGCCACATTCTTTAAATAAATATAACATAATGCACATATACACATGTCATGCGTTTGACACTTATATATTATTCCTTTGGGCAGCGAACGCCGGTGGTTGCACGGGTCTATATTCTTAAGACGATGAGCGTATGTGAGCGTGATTAGTTTTTATACTTACATTTGGGTTTAAAGCTTAACGACGTGGGCATAGTTCCGGTATCGTTCTGTTTTGCTGGACGTCGTGCTAACACCAGGCGTGTTGACCTGGAATCCAGGTCGGTCTGTACTGATTGTACATATCTTATATATCTATATCGCATGTATGTATTTCGCGTATGTGTGCCTGTGTCAGTGATTGTTGAATGGAGTTGTATCGGTACTAAAATGCCAGATGGCGCTGCGAAGCAACTCGGCCACTTGGTCTCCGCGTGTATTTTTTTCGTACCACTAATGCGTAAAATCGCCACGACACCATAGACGGTATTTGGTACTATGACACGCGTATATAAGATAGCCGAGTCGGTTTAAAGTTAGTGTTAGGGTTAGGTTTGGGGTTCGGGTTAGGGATAGGAATAGGGGGACTGTTTGTACTTTTAGGGATAGGGTGACTGTTTGTACTTGTGTGTGGCTGCAGCGCATGCGTAGTGTACGACGTTTACGCATTAGCGGTACGGAAAAAATAGACGCCTCCCGCACACCGGTAACCTGTATAATACAGTCGTTATGTTCAGCACGGCTACACTACGGCTACACAACGGTTCTGGTGAGTAGGCCCTCTAGCGGCCGTTATGATCAGGAGCGGTAATCATTAACGTTAGCACACCGAGCGTCTGCACAGCGTTTGCAATATAAATCACAACAGAAGATCTACTCCTAATTCGCATTACCGTCTAATTTGCAGCAAATATTCCCGGCGGTCAGTGCTGCAAGAATTGAGGAGTACTTGGCAGCCATAAACAAAAAACTTGATGAAAAAAGCGTGGCCATGTACAAGGAAAGGTAAATTACAGATACTTGTACAATTAACACGTTATATGAATAATAATATTAATAATAACAGAAAGAATGGATATTGATTACAGTGGAATGTTTACAAACATAGATTTAATTTAAATATTCATCTAAAAAACAAATAACAAGAAAACAATCGGCCAGTAAATACATAAAACTCATTTATGTAAAGGAAACTCATGAGGTAACTAGTTTCGAAAGCCGCTCGTGGAAATCAATCGTGGATCGCGCTGAAGCGAATGCTCCATGAGAGCGTGTCATGGAGAGCGGTCATCAGTGATCGATGCTCCCATGGGGGGAAATAAATCTTAGTAATAGAGCTAGCTAAAGTTCTACGCTAAAATCTAAGAGTCTATGTTGAAGTTCACCGACGACAAGAAACGAGTTCGTACGTTTGACGTTCGTAACTCGAGAAATCATTATACGAAGAAAAACCAATTCCAATCTAACGATGGGGAGACATGCTCACTCTGCCCTCTTTTTCAATTTGCTATGACACTAATTTGATCTATGTGATCTTGCAATAATGTGAAAGAATAATCATAGCATCGCAACATTCGTAGATTCACATCCCGCAATCCACTACAAGGTTTGTTACGACCCTTTCTATATTCAACATGATTGTAAATTTTAGAACCGTAGTTTTACATGTTTATCTATTGCTAAATCGTGTTACTAAGTCGAACGTCGTCGCGTGAAATTTTAGTTTACACGCGGCTTTGTAATAACTCCCTCCCTTATGCATAAAGTGTATTCCGTGGAGATGAGAACGCTTTTTGTAAAGAATTATAGCGTACGCAAAGATTCGGGCAGTACTATAATATAAGGCCGCCCATCTCTTCTCTCTCTTTCTCTCTCTCCTCTCTCTCTCTCTCCTCTCTCTCTCTCTCCTCTTTCATCTTCTACTCATCTCTCTCTCTAGATTCTCATCTCT
Source organism: Priapulus caudatus (assembly GCF_000485595.1). Classification (NCBI taxonomy): domain Eukaryota; kingdom Metazoa; phylum Priapulida; class Priapulimorpha; order Priapulimorphida; family Priapulidae; genus Priapulus; species Priapulus caudatus. Next base: position 359,318 of record NW_014577273.1, on the reverse strand, counting down.
CTCTCTCCAGCAAACGCCGAGCGCACAAGCCGCGTTGACAAGACCGTACTCGCCGCTGCGTGCAACGCGTAACGTAAACTTTCGGTAAGCAATCAACGAATTTCGGACACGTTTGAGAAATAATCGTTATGAATAAGCACTCATTACACCCAATTTCGCGACATAGTTGGCGCATGCATTTTCGCGTGACTTCACACAACGGACATGCAGCCCTTATTCGGGCGGCCGGCGAAGGAAGCATCGATATCATCGAAGTTTCTTTAACGCCTCATAGCGTACAAGTAGCGCGCGTGCATCTACACGTCATGTTCGGCGTCGATAAACATGTAATGTGGACATTGTTGGTTTATATGTTGGTTTAATGTTGTTTATATTTGTTATAGTCTGTTTATATGTGGTTATATGTTGGTTTATATGTTGGTTATAGATCGGCAGACGGACGCGAACCCGGCGTTGGCCCTAATGGAGTGAGTGCGTTTGAACGGCGCCATCGGTGCCACATCGCCTCACTATGGGCGGGGTCAAACCCTAGACTATCCAAGCACTAACGAATGTAGGCACAATAAAACATATATTAACCCTCCTAAATTACATGGCGCTATGACGAAACAAGTGCCCAGTGCCACCATGAGCTGCGAGTAAAAAAGTGAGGGTGCGTTAGCCAGTCGAAATAGTCATAAATTATTAAGTATAAATAAATATATTTAATAAATATTAAAATATATATATATAAAATATATAATATATAATATATATAAATATATTATATAGATTATATCATATAATAGTTAAATATTTTAGTACTGTCCGGTGGTAACGTTAAATTGTAAAGAGGTTTGCTACGCTACGATATCAACTAAGTTTATTTTGTCAGTGAAACGTAACAGAACAAAAATATATGCTAAAGTTAATCGAAATAAACCGTACATATGTTTTTTATAGAGGTACATGCTCTATTGTCCTTATTCAGTAACAGCAAAAACAATGAACTGCAATGTAAAATAAGTGTGGGCTAGTATACTTTTTTGTGTAATCCTGGTAGTTATCTAAATAATAAATTCTAAATATTTAGTAAAACATGCTAGCGCAATATATTATCATCAGATAATTACCTAAATAAATAAATAAATAAATAATAAAAACACCCATGCGTAATAGCATGGCATAGTTTAGGCGCCATTGTTGCGCTGCTGGGTCAAACATGGACAGCCTGTAACTAACGCTTAGTATTGAGCCAATCAAAGCGTGCTAACGCTGTTGTTTATCTATAGGCCTTAGCTCTAAAAGTATCCTCGAAATTCCTCTACCAGCAGTCGATATTTTATTGCTACTTATAGGTGATTGGTCAGGAACCAAGCACTAAGTCAGAAAAAGAAAGAAAAACAGGTGTACCGATAAATTACGTTCCTCCGTATTAAATTGTAGTGTTTCTTGTGTACGGAGTGTTTCTTAGCGATTTAAATGCCAAGGTAATATAGTTCATCCCTCTTCACTGCTCCATACGGCACACAATACCCCAAGAAGAGGCTGGAGCAGGTTATCCAACGTTGCTTGATTAAAAAACAAATTATTATTTAAGATGTTTTTGGTATTGAAACGCTAGAAGGAAGGCAATGATAACATTGAAATTGAGGGTTAGGCAATATCAATGGCACTTAAATGGCATTTATTTGTAATTTAAATACGCTGATACATGTCAGCTCGGTTTAAGAACTTTCAGTCTGAGCAAATAGCATGTCAGTCCATGCAGAATGGCTCCAACATCTTGCATGGCGCCGCCGTGCCTCACCCTGCGCCAAACTCGGCACTGCACTCCTCTATACCGCCGTCAGTGCTGAGTCAGATTTCTACTTGTAGCAGCAGACCTTTTTCATCTCGGCCCAAATAATGGCAAACAACATACGTTGACGCCTGCGAGAGGACTGCAACCATGGAGGCGTACATCATCTGGGAACAAAAGAAAAAGAAAAAAAGAACATTTTGTATTGTATTTATAATATAAATCTTCGTCAGAGTGGGGGGGGCAAGAATGTAAATATACCCCAAATCTGGCCTTCTGATAAGCGTGATAGAGGTCATGGTGGGATACCAGCAATATCCAGGGTAGGTATGAAGCAACTCACACAGATGGCCTCCTCCCGCCATGGGCTCAATCACGTATCCTGAGCTGTACAAGGTGCACTGCAATGCAGATTTGGTATGGAGTTGGAGAGGGAGTGCTCCGTCAGATGAAATTGAAATTAAATATATGTTTGTAAACATTCCACTTTTCCTGTAATGCAATATCCCTTCTTCTGTTATTATTAATATTATCATTCATATAAGTGTTAATTGTACAAGTATCCTGTAAGTTACCTTTCGCTTGTACATGACCACAGCTTTTCATCAAGTTTTTCTTTGTTATGGCGCCAAGACTTTTCCCCCCTCAATTCTTTGAAACACTGAACCGCCGGGAAATATTTGCTGCAAATTAGACGTAATGCGAATAAGAGTAGATCTTTCTGTTGTGATTAAATTGCAAACGCGTGGCAGAAGATCGTGTTGCTAAACGTTAATGATTACCGCTCCTGATCAAACGCCGCGCTAAGAGTCGCACTCACGCAGAACCGTTGTGTACTGTCGTGTAGCCGGCTGAACATAACGACTGTAATATACAGGTTAACCGGTGCGGAGGCGTCCTATTTTCGTAACTGTTAATGCGTAAACGCGTACACTAGGGCACGCAATCGTCTGCAGCGCACACACAAAGTACAAACAGCACCCTACCCTAAAAGTACAACATCGCCCCTATTCTAATCCCAACCGACCCCAAAGCATAACCCTCAACACTAACTTAAACCGACTCAGCATCTTATATACGCGTGTCAATAGTACCAAATACCGTCTATGGTGTCGTGGCGATTTACCGCATTACGTGTAGGCGAAAAAAATACACCGCGGAGAACCAAGTGGCCGATGGCTCGCAACGGCCATCTGGCATTTTAGATACCGATACAACTCCATTCAACAACACTGACATATGCACACATACGCGAAATACATACATGCCGATAATAGATATATGAGATATTACAATCAGTACCATGCGTAGACCAGTCCTCAGTTTGGGGGATGATTCGCTGTTTACTTCATCCAATAAATGTATATGAAGATGTGCGCGAGCAGCGGCCGCAGG
>NW_014577273.1:349778-356118 GCF_000485595.1 Priapulus caudatus | reverse complement strand
ACTCGGCTGGCCGACCCCTTTGTCTTACTACACTATTTGTGTATACTTTTTTGTGGAGCTTAGCGGTTCTATGCGCTGGAAAAGCTTGGACCCGCGTGCGCACGACGGGAGAACGGCAGTACCTAAAGAGCTGAGCAAGCGGGAGCCTCGACGCCTAGTATACGTTTCAAGCATCAGGAGTGGCCGGACAAAAACTGTGGCTCAGAAAACCCTCGTGACGTCAAATCAGTTGGGCGAAAGGAGGAACGGCAGGTCCTGGAAGCCGTCTATTTTTTTCCGGTTACCATATAACTGCGTAAAACCTCTAGGGCCTATCCGTAAACCACCCGACAGCTACGCCCTACTCCTAACTTCTAACCTTGTACCCTAACCTTAACCCTAACCCAAATTAAAATTTATTAAAAATTTTTTTTAATTAAATTGTTGTAAATAAATCATGGTATAATATTTGCGTTGGGACAATATTGGTCTTAAATGGCATAAAGTAAAAAGATAAAAAAAACCTACCGTCGGCGCCTATGAGGGTTAATGGAATTTACGTTAGGCCCTGCTGACATCATAATGGACTGTTACGTTGCGTGACTTTGGTCGGTCTGCGTGGTTTCTGGGCATAGCCCCTCAGAGATATCTTACGCATTAGTGTACCCGGAACATAGAAACGCGTCCCGGAACCTACGCATTGCGGGAAAACTAACAATACAGAAACATCGCCGTAAATACATAAAACTCATTTATGTAAAGGAACTCATTGAGGTAACTAGCGCTTTCGAAGCCGCTCGCTTGGAATCATTGTGGTGGTACCGCCGCTGAAGCGCGACATGCTCCATAACCGGAAAAAAAAAAAACGAGAGGTCTTCATGGAGGCAGTCATCAGTGATCGATTGTCCCACTGGCTGAATAATCTTAGTATAGAGCTAGCTAAAGTTCTACGCTAAAATCTAAGAGTCTAATGTTGAGCTTCAGACGCGACAGAAACGAGATTCGCTACGTTTGGACGTTCGTAAACTCGAGAAATCTTATACGAAAGAAAAACACATTCCCAATCTATCGATGGGAGACCATGCTCACTCTAGCTCTTTCAATTGCCTGATGACACTATTGATCCTAAGTGTCGATATTGCAATATTGTGGGCATAAGATAACTATGCTAGCACTCGCACATTTGCGTTAGATTCACATCCGCCAATCCACACTCACAAGAATTTTGTTAACGACCTCTTTTCTATACTTCAACATGTTTTGTAAAACTTTTAGACACCGACTAGTTCTACATGTCTCTCTCTATTTGCTAGAAATCCGGTCGTTTAATGTTCGACGTCCTCGCCGTGAAATCTTTCAGTTTTACACGCGGCTTGTATATCTTCCTTGCATAAAGGTGTATTCCGTGGAGATGAAACGCTTTTGTAAAAGAATTATAGCGTACGCAAAGATTCGGGCAAAGTACTATAATAATAAGGCCGCCCATCTCTTCTCTCTTATATTACTTCTCTCTCTCGATCTCTTTTCTCTCTCTCGTCTACTCTCTACATCTCATTTCCTCTCTCTCTCCTCTCTCCTATCTCTTCTCTCTCTCTGCCCAGCAACGCCGAAGTGCGCACAAGACGCGGTTTGAAGACGTCCGCCGGCTGTCTGGGCAAGCCGTAAGCGTAAACTTTTCGGTAATGCGAACCAATAGTAATTTCGGAACACGTTCGAGAATAATCGTTATGCAAATACGCACCCTTACCACGCAATTTTTCGCAGACATAGGGATTGCCATGCATTTGGCCGTGCTTCACAAGCATTGCTTGTAGCCCTTTATTCGGGCTGGCGGCGAAGGACTCTGATATCATCGAGTTTTTTTTTTTACGCTCTCATGCCCGTTACAAGTAGCGCCGCGTGTCTCTAACGTCATGCGGGTCGGATAACATGTAATGTGGACCATTGTTGGTTTATATGTTGGTTTATATGTTGGTTTATATGTCGCGTTTATATTTGGTTATATATGTTGGTTTTATTATGGTTGGTTTATCATGCTTGGTATATAATCGCAGTGACGCGCGCCCCGGCGCTTGGCAATTGGAACGTGAGTGCTGGTGTTGAACCCCATGCGGTGCCACATATCGACATCGCACTATAGGGCGTCGGGCGACGTCAACACCTAGCTAGTCAAAAACTAACGAAATGTGGCACATTAAACATATTTACCTCCTACAATACATGTGCGCTATGACGAAAGTTCAGTTGCGCCCACCATGAGCTGCGATTAAAACGGGATGGGTGGGCGTTAACACGTCGGATCATAAATATTTTAGTTATAAATAAATATATTATAAAATTATTATCTTACTCTATCTATACAATATATATTATATATATATATAAATATATCTATCATTGGTCTTATAATATTAATAGTTAAAACTATTTTAAGTACCTGTCCGGGGTACGTTTAAATTGTAGAGGTTTGCTACGTACCGATATCAACTATGTTTTTTATTGGTCAGAAACGTACGAAACTAAATATATTGCTTAATTAGCGTTTAATTTCGTAAACTATACCGTACATTCGTTTTTTATAGAGGTTTACATCTCTACTTTGTCACTTTATTCAGTACAGCAAACAATGCTGACCAATGTAATAAGTGTGCTAGTATACTTTTTTGGATTATCCATTGCCGTAGTTATCTTAACTATAATAATTTAAATATTTAGCTAAAAGCATGTCTACGCAATTATACCTATTCATAGATAATTACCTAATAACTGTATTAAAGCTCAAATATAATAATAAACACCCTATGCGTCATACGAATGCGTAGTATTCAGCGCTATTGCTGTCGCCTGCTGGGCGTCAACATGAGCACCTGTAACGACTAAGTTATTGGACCAATCACTCGTCTATAACTGTGTTTAATCTATAGGCCTTGCTCTAAAGTATCCGAAATTCTTCTCCACAGGTCTATTATTTATTGCTCTATATATGGTGATTTGGTCAGACACCAGAGCAATATGTCAGTGCAAAAAGATAAGAATAATCGTTACCGATTAAAATACGTTCTCCGTAGTAAATTGTAGTATTGTTCTTGTTTGTTACGGTGTTCTTAGACTCGATTTAATATGCACCGGTAATATAGGTTATTCCCCTCTTCACCCCATCGGGTCTACACAATACCCAGAAGAGGTGGAAGAGGTTCATCAACGTTGTTGTATTAAACAAATTACTATATTTAAATGTTTTTTTGTTATTTTGAACCTAGAAAGGATAGCATGCGTACTATTTGAAATTTAGAGGTTTACAATATCAAATGGGCAACTAAATGGATCTTTATCGTGTAATTTTAAATACCCTGAGTACTCTGTCAGCTCCCGCGTTAAGATCTTTTCCTAGTCTGACATAAAGACATGTCAGTCCTATGCAGAATGGCTCCAACAATGCTTGCAGTGGGCCGCTCGTCACTCCCTGGCCACACTCGCACTGGATCCGCTATTACCCCCGTCGCAGTGCTGATGCCAGATTTTCTACTTTGTGGCAGCGACTCTTTTCATCTCGGCCACAAATAATAGCAACAGACATACGTTTGACCACCTGCGGAGGCTCCACGCATGGAGCGCGACATATTGGAACAAAAGAAAAAGAAAAAGAATATTTGTATTGTATTTATATTATATCTTTCGTCAGGTGGAGCGGGGGCGGCCAGAATCGTAAATCTATACCCCACATCTGGCTTCTGATAAGCTCGTGGATACGCGAGGGTCATGGTCGGTAGTCCAGCATACAGGGGCTAGGTATGAGCAAAACTCTACGACAGATGCGCGTCCTCGCTCATGGGCTCAATGCTACGTAATTCCTGAGTGTACGAAGCTGCCCACTGCATGGCAGTTTTGAGGTCATGGAGTTGGAGAGCGGTAGCTCCTCAAGTTTTTCCCGCAATGCGGTAGGTTCCGGGACGCGTCTATTTTCCGTACCACTAATGCGTAAAATCTCTAGGGCTATCCCAGAAACCACGGCACCGACCAATCACGCACGTACATCCATGTATGGATGGCACAGCCATAACGTATAATTCCATTAACCCTCAATAGCCGAGCTGGTAGTTTTTTATCTTTTTTATCTTTATCCATTTAACTATATTTTCCCAACGCAAATATTTACATGATTTATTTACAACAATTTAATTTAAAAAAAATTTTTTAATTAAATTTAATTTGGGTTAGGGTTAGGGTTAAGGTTAGGGTTAAGGTTAGAGTTAGGGAGTAGGGCGTAGGCTGCGGTGGTTTCTGGGATAGCCCTAGAGATTTTACGCATTATAGTGGTACGGAAAAAATAGACGCTTCCAGGACAGCCGTTCCTCCTTCCCCAAGCTTGGATTTTGATCCACAGGGTTTCTGGACCACAGGTTTTTGGTCCGGCCTCCTGGATGCTTGAACGTATACTAGGCTTCGAGGCGCCCGCTTGCTCAGCTCTTTAGGTCACTGACGTTCTCCGTCGTCCCACCCAAGCTTTTCCAGCGCATAGAACCGCTAACCCACAAGAAAGTATACAAATATAGTGTAAGAAAAGGGGTCGCGCAAAGGATACACTGTTATTTAGTGTAATGTATACGAAAGTGACGGACAGGTCGCGAGCCGAACGAACGCGAAAGCACGCCCCTTTCAATGGAGTCCCGAATTTCGGAGGTTCGCTTAGCGAGCTAAAATTCGGAACCGATGCATATGTAACTATAAGGGACTTCCCGTGTTGACTGGTTGACGAGACATTGTACATCTATGAGCGACGACTAACCTACTGTGGCGTTGTTAGCTAAGCAACGGTGTGTGTATATTAGCATTTACGTGGCGAGAAGGAGATTTGCATGACAATGGAACGGTATAGGTCTAAATAGGTATAGGTCGTGAATGTATGTGTATTCGTAACAGGATGAGCGTATAACGCGATACCAGTTCGAGCGAATTCTAAACATGTTCCTTTCAATCAGCTTCTTGTTTATTTCTGTCTAGATGGATGCAGTGTATGCAAACTCGTAATGACGATCTCACCGCGTAATATTGCACAAATGTTCATGTTGCTACTGCTAGTAAATATAGTAAACAGACGATGAGCAGCTCACGATGAAAGCAATTAGAAAATTATGCGCGCGCTATACGTACGTATATTTATTCAAGTAACATGTGTATCAGGAGTAGATAATAGGGAATTCCCTATTATCTACTCCTGATGTGTATACATGTCATTTGTTAATCCATTAGCAAGATATGTTTGACAGAACTCTAGATCTATAGTGATAATAAAAATATGATCGCTACTAGATTTGTCCAAGCTTCTTAAATTGGATAGCTGTACTCTCAGCGCGTAACTCGGTTGCAGTGGCTAAATGGAATAACTTCAAAGAAATTCTCCATGGTGCTATGCACGATAAATTGGCAGGAAAAGAAAATAGGTGAACGAGTTATACTACAGTGATAATAATACACAATAATTCATCGGTTATGATCACTCAAGCAATCTACCTCAAAGTGATTATTTTATAAGTAGTAAGTAAAAACCTACTTGTAAATTAACATAGGTCGATCATTGCCTCTCCGAACTCTGTAATACTTGTATCTCTATATCTACATATATAATATAATGCTCTAAACTTAATTATTTTTTTACTTACTTGCTTACTTACTTGGTTATTTATTTTTACATTTAGACACACGTAAAAGACTATAATACATACGGACGATGCAGAAACTGTTTTATGTTATTTAGCGACTTCGTTGCTCGCTTTAGCAACAATTTTATGAATTTTCGCGACAGCTATATTTTGTTGATCTGGTCGTTTCTTTTTTTTCGTAGCAAGTGGCGACTGATATTAATATTATATTCATTTCATATCATAATTTTATGGCATGAATCTATAGCCATATTCAATAGACAATGGCTTATATCGGTCTACATTTCGCTGTACACATTAGGTTTCATGCGATAATGCATGTTTACTATAAGAATAGATATTGTGACTATAAAATATACTTATATCGGTCACCCGTTCCAGGTAAAACAAGTTAATTAATAATTTATTATTTTACTCCCTGGTGGCGAAAACACCAGGTTTGTAAAGTTTGGTAACATCGTAGCCATGTCCTACGTCAACAAATGTCGATCACGAATAAGAAATAAACAAACCTTGTGGATATGCAGATAATCCTGGTAACTAACAATACACAGTGTGTTGTATGTTTAGGCATTTGACAATACACTGTGTATTGGTAGCGAGCTTTCAACAATACGCTGTGTATTGTTGAAGACCTTCTAACAATACACTGTGTATTGTAGTAGGTACCTATGAGCTTTCAACAATACACTGTGTATTGT